>NC_141874.1:41183332-41486362 GCF_056163025.1 Triticum urartu | reverse complement strand
CATGCATAGTGGATTGTCATCATAAGTTGAAGTGGATCTCCACAAGTACAACCTGCCATGTGCATTTGCATTCCAAAGGCAAATTACTTATATGCACATCTTCAGGGGGAGCCCTTTCAACTTATGAAGACAATTCCTTATCCTTTACAATTTCACAGACTATATTCCCCGTTGAAAACTTCAACTAGTTTGTCATCAATCACCAAAAAGGGGGAGATTGTAAGTGCATCTAGTGCCATCCCTAGTTGGTTTTGGAGTATTGACGACAAACCTAGTTGAGGGACTAATGTGTTTGTGAGAATTGCAGGATAACACAGGTAGAAGTCCCTCATTGATTCGGTTTTACTACCAGGGATGACCCCTAAAATTGTATGAAGACACTGAAGTCAAAGGTGGTATATGAAGATATTCACATTGAAGACTATGACAAGAGAAGACACGATATGAAGCCAATGGAGCTCGAAGACTTAGATCTTTCATAGTTCTTTTTCTTTTGTGTTGAGTCATAGGAACCACTGTACTGTTAAGTGGGGTCCAGGAGAACCAGTCAGAATGACTGAAGTGATGCCTAAACCAAAAACCTATGTCTTCGAGTGAAGACAATGAGAGCGAATCTTGTCCAGAGCCGGACAAGTCAGCTTTGCTTGTAGCCCAAGTAAAGTTGTCGCGTGAGTTTGAAATCTGACCGTTAGAACACGTGTCAGTTCCTTAGTGACCCAGGGTCATTTCGGACAAATCAGGTCGGGTTGCCAAGTGGCTATAAATAGCCCACCCCCTACAACCATAAACGGTTGGCTACTCAGATTTCAGTGCACGGCTTTTGTCGTTTGAGAGCAACCCACCTCGAAGCCTTTGAGAGAGAGAATTCCTTGCGAGGATAAAGCCCTAACCACCCAGAGCCAGAGAACATTGGGCATCACTTAAGTCTTCTTGTCTGTGTGATCTGAAGACTTATTACACTTGAGGTCTGTGCATCCTCCAGACGGTTAGGCGTCGCGTTCTGAGCATCCAAGAGACATTGTGGATTGCCAGTGAACGAAGTCTGTGAAGGTTTGGGAGTCTACCTTGAAGACTTACCTGAGTGGTTGGGCGAGGATTATGTGACCTTAGCTCAAGGAGAATACGGTGAGGACTTGGTGTCCTGAGCTGCGTGTTCAGGACTGGGTATCCGGGACTGTGTGTCCTAAGGTTTAAATACCTAGCCGCTCCAACCAGACGTACAGTTGTCACAGCAACTGGAACTGGTCCAACACATCATTGTCTTCAATGAGTCACTGGTTTCATCTTCACTTCCTTTTACTTACTGTTACTCATTGTGAAGCCATTGCATGCTTGTTATATCTTTTGTCTTCACAACGTAACTGTATGATTTGTTTGGCTTCATGACTTCATCCTACCTGATCCTTATTACACTGCACCTACTTGTCATTGTGCTTTCACTCTATTGAATACTTGACCATGGCTTGCCTAGTGTAATCTAACTTCCGCTGCATAGTGATAGGCATATCTCTACTGTTTGTCTTCATAACTTCCACGTTTTGAAGACTTTCATAAAAATCGCCTATTCACCGCCCCTCTAGTCGATATAACGCACTTTCAAACCTACACCCCCCTGAGCCGCCAGCCACCACCGGCCTCGCCGCCGGCCCCAGCGCCGCCTCGCCGCCCCGAAACAACTCGCCACCGCTGCCCCGGCCATCCCTCTAGGCCCCCCGCCCTCCACCCTGAACCCTAAGATAGATAGTGGGGTACCTCTCCGGCGAGCCCCCGTCCCCGCTGCGGCTGGTTCTTCCTTAACTCTGGCGATCCCCCCAACCCCCAAAAATCGACTGACCCAAAAGTCGATTCAGTCAACTGAAGTGTGGCTTAATCGGAGCAGAGCAGCAGCACGAGCGAGGGGGAGAGCAGCAGCAGCTGGGCGAGCGAGCGATCGAGCGAGAGCCGGAGCAGCAGCAGCAGATCTGGCTGGTATGGACGTCGCCGCCGAAGGGGCCTCGCACTAGGGGAGAGCCGCCGTGGAGATGTCGCCCGTGGCGCCGGCTTCAAGGTAGCCGCTCCATGGGGGTGTGGGATGGAGCACCGTCGTCACCGGGAGGTCGAGTTAAGGAGAAGGGTGATGCGATGAGTGTACAACCTCTTTGGTGGTGCCGAGTAGGCCTCGGCTTCGTCTGAGGAGTCGGTGAGGATGTTGCGGTTCCGGTTGAGCAGGTTAAGGCGGCGCTGTGGGGATGGAGCAGCCGCGATAGACGAGGCGGTCGTCGGAGCAGCTCCTTGGAGGTGGAGGACGAGGCGGCTGAACCAACGGGACGGCGAGATGGACGACGGATCCTCATCCGGGGAGGTGGACGAGGGACGTCGAGCTGTTGCGCTGGACAACGTCATCGGGGAAGAGGCTCTGGCTCGGCAGCGGTGACGTGGCGGACGGAGGAGGGTGGGGTTTCGCGGGTGGAGCGGAGAGGTTATGGCGGCCTGGGATTTCGAATGGCGAAAAGGGGGGCGATGGGAGGGGGTGCAGCATGACTTAGGAACGCGCTTGTCCAAAATGTAGGGTGTGTTACAAAAGTACCCCCCACCGATTTGAACTAGCGGCCCTTTCGGCTCAGGGTTAGAAGGGGGATTTCGCGTGTCGGGATTTGGCAGCTGGAGGGAGTTTTCACGCGCGTTGTAATTTCGGGATAGCAAAGCGCGGGTTGTGAAGGCGCCAGTTTTGGGAGCACGATATCTGAATTTTTGGGATATAACAAGACGAGGGTTGAATTTTAGGGACAAGCCTAACGTGTAGTAATATTGTACTTGTACTTACCAAATTAATTTGCACTTCCCTCAACCAAAAAGAAAATGAAAAAAATAAAACTATTCACACCACACAAAGAGAGAGTCTTGCCCCATTTTACTATACAAATGCTATTCAAAGCTACTCCCTCCTTCCATCTATATAGGGCCTAATGCGTTTTTCGATGCTAACTTTGACCAAATATTAGAGCAATGATATATGACATGCAACTTACACAAAGCACACCTTTAAATTCGTCTGTGAAAGGTTCTTTCAATGATATAATTTTCACATTGTGCATGTCATGTACTATTAATCTTGTCAATAGTCAAAGGCGGTCTTAAAAATCTCATTACGCTCTATATAGATGGAAGGAGGGAGTATGAATCCATGTTATGTTTGATTAAATTTTTTCGCTTGCTGTATAATGCATGTAACCTACTCATACCAACATTTTGGTGCATTCCAAATGTCTATACTACCGCTGGAATTCGAACTAGATTTGAATTCGTTTCTCTATTTCAATAAGAATCTACAATCATGATTGTTGCCAACTTCAACCATCATAGTTTCCTTGCTATCCGCCAGATATAAATCAGACGGCCTATAATGGAGGATGGCAGGCACACCATCATCAACAACTCCGTTTTTTATAAGAGTAGAGATAAAACATATTAAATGTAGTATACCATGTTCATAACCACACCATGTGTATCACCGTTATACATATTCACACATCCGTCGGTTTGAAACACTATGATAAATTCTTCAAATATCTGAATTCGCTTTTTATAATGAAGTATATATGATCTCTATTCATCTTTTACACTCACACAACCCTCTTATCTTTGTAGCTAGCGCTAACTTTCTCTTGTGCAAGCACACGCCCGCATCCCTCTCACCCTCCCTCACCATTCTCTAGCTCCATCGCGCAAATTCGTCTTTTCACTTTAGGTCGTTCACCCACGGTGTGTGTAGGCCCCCCAGCTCCTTCTTTACGGCACACATCGATCGATATGCCTCTCTAGCCAGGTGTGCCTAGCACAAACACAAGCTTCCCCTCTTCTCTTGTCACCGTCCATGCCTCACTCCCACCACTCTTTTCATCGTTCTCGCACTCGCACACTCCTCCCCTTCGATATAGTATGCCTCTCGTACCACCTCCTACATGCATCCCTCTCTCTCTATCCTTCTCCTCGTGCCCCATTTGCTTCTAACACACACATGCATGTATACCGATCGATCTCCCAACATATACCTAGATCGACTTTAACTACCCCCCCCATCGATCGACGTACCTCACAAGTTATGTCTCTCCTTTATCTTACAAAGGGCGATTGATCTTCCTATGTAGTTACATCTGCTTACCACAGCCACATCGTCCCCCCTCATCATTCGTGCATGCCTCCTGACCCGTCTCTCACCAGCACGTGCACAAAGAACAAGCAGCCATCTCCTCTCTTATTGATATTGCAGGCGTGCCCTCCGCCCTATCCCACCATTTGTTAGAAGCAACTCCACTACCACCCCTCCAACACTCTAGCTCTGTCTCTCTCCCAACCTTATTCATCTCCTGCACATATGCATGGATGCCGATCGATCTCCCTTAATACATGAGGCAGATCGATCTCCTTAATACATGAGGTAGGCCTCTCTCCTCCTCCACACATATACCAGCCATTGTACCTCTATAGTTAATTGGGCCTCCCTCTTCCCCCACCACACACCGATAGTCGAGCGCTGCAGGTAGGTATCCATGCCACAGAGACAAACTGCACATGTCCCATCTCACGTTCCAGTAGGCCAGCCACTCTATATCTTTGACGTGGGCACACACAAATTCGATGACACTCTTTATCGATCGCGCGCGCACACACACACACACACATCATCCCTCTCTTCGATTCTATGGACACCTCAAGCTGATGATACCTCCACTCTCTTCTCGTGGATCGCCCCCTCTATATATATATATGTTATATCCAGGACTCTATTTCACACACATTGCATATGTTAAATTTTTTGATTGACCCCCCCCCCACAAAAAAAACTCTCAAGAACCCACACACTATATCTCTCTAGGTTTGTATCTCTCTCACACAACCCCACGTAGGTGGTGTACGTATACAAGAACAGAATAGGTGCACCGTGCACGTACTCACGCTTCGTGCCCAGCCACACCCGCGTGGGTACACGGTGGAGCTCATTTCTCCGTAGAAGCTGAATTTGTTTATGAAACATCAAGTGGCCAGAGACTCGAAAACTTATTTGCCCATTAGTGACTTGTCAGGGCGGTGGATTTTAGTTTGTAAGATAATGCTGCATCCACCTAAGGTAACGAAAGTTCTTACGTAAACTTCCTAGTAATTCCTTCTTCGTAGGTGCAGCATTACTCCTAACATTTGTAATATCAGTTTGAAACTTGTAATATTGCCGTGTCCTATTCCTGCGTTTTTCAAAATCCTGCGAATCAAACAGGTCCTGAGTTGGTGATGATGTTGTGCCTCCCATCTTTCACCAATAGCCGTCGGATCCAGATCTGACGCATACAAACCAAGCTTCTCCATTTTTGCAAAATGATGCCCGCACTTGTTCCCTTTTTACAAACAACTCCTTGTCTCTCACAATCTAGGAGTAGAAGGTCGTGGAAAAATCTGGCACGATGGCCGCTACCAGAGCCGTCCACCCTCAATCTTGGTGTTTCGTGCAATGCACGGGCATCTACGCATGGGAAATTATGTTGAACATGGATAGTTGTAAGCAGGCTAGCTCTACAGCCATGATGATAGTGACTGTAGACGGTGAGGCTGACTATGGTATGCCAAACACGGCGCCTATACTCAGGTGTCATCTCCGGCGCAGGGTCTTCTCACTTCACTGTGAGGAGCAGCACGTAATAATTTGACCAACGGGTAGTACAGTGCTAGTACTCCTACTACTACATTGGTAGTACTACTACTAGTACTAGTAGCACCACCGTCTGGATTTAGGAGTACTACCACGTCCACCGGCACCGAGGAACGTCTCCAGGTAGTGTTGCTTGAGGCCGCCAGGGCGAGGGGCCGCTTGGACGACAGCTTCGTCTCCTTGTTCGACGAGGTCCTCGTCGGTTTCCTCGACAAGTTCACCGTCGTCAAGAAGCTTGCGGACGACTTTGACGTAAGCCTCCAGCCGACGCGCCCAGGCTCTGCGATGCCCGCCACCCTCAATGGCCACTATGGTAACAACCTCTTCGACACACTGGTGGCCCTGCGACTGCCCGCCGTCGCACCGGAGAATGTCCACCTCGAGGTCGCACTCGCCGCGCAGCGCCTGGCGCAGCAAGACACCATCGACATAATCACCCACGTCTACGCGCAAATCGTCCACAAGGACTACTACATGCAAGAGGAGGACGATAGGACGCTGGCCTTCTTGGAGCGCAGAGCCACCTTGGACGGCAGTGTTCAGAAGCACGTTGAGCTCGCCGCCAACGCCGATGCTCCTCACACGTCGGTTGGTGACCCGGCGCACTAGGGCGTGAGGATGTCGTTGAACGTTGATGGATCCGTATTTATTTTTATCTTTCCATCAAACCCATGTAGTAGTATATGATACTACAGTGATTATCTTGTCGGATGGCTGAGTAAACAGGAGGGAGAAGAGATGGATGTAGCATGGACTCCAAGAAAATTGGTGTCGGATGGGACTCATGTGGGTGGCGTGTGCCGTACTGCTAGACGTGAATGCTACTGAGTTATGGCCCATGCCACCCCACTATATCGAGGTACGTAGAACAAATTTCCTGCAGTCCGTGCTCAGCCCTCCTCTATCTCTCTTCTCAGCCAGCCAGCGGACGCGCGGAGCCCATCGTCTGTTTGCTCACATGCGGCCCCACATGTTAGTGAAAACGCAAGAGGACCCACTGAACCTGCACATCTTTCACCTCGACGTGCTGGTGATGAAAAACAAATCCAATAAAGATCTTCGGTGGCCGCTTTTGGAGTTACTCAAGAGTAGTAAGATTCTATTTACAGTTTAACCCAAGATGCACATCTCATGGCTTCAACTACCACTCTATTTTCTTTCATGAGACAACCTGGATGCTGGATGTCCCACGTGTCGGCAAAAGGAGGAAGAACCCGATCAAATCTTCGGTTCTGCTCTCGGATTAGACTAGTTGTGCTAACTTAAAAAATTTATTGCGTACTCCCTCCGTTCCAAAATACTTGACTTCCATTTGTCCAAAAATGGATGTACCTATATACTAAGACATGTCTAGATACATATATATTTTGACAAATAGAAGGCATGTATTGTGCAATGGAGGGAGTAGAATGGATGCAAGTTTTTGTATTGGGAAGAAGAGTACATCCATATATTGATAGAGCGCAATTTAGTAGATGTTCTATCACTTTTAGCTAGCACAGACGCAAGATCGAGCCTCCGCAGATCAACAATGAATGCATCGAGAAGGCACTAATCCAACTTATAGGAGTAGTAAAATGTATTCTTGTGGTTCTTGCTTTCTTTGGTCTTGCTTTTCTAGTCAAAATTATCGTTGGAGTCCGTGCAAAACGGAGGTGCGTTTGGGGTCGTGCGTTGGAGTTGTCCTTACAAGTGGGAACGCAGTTAAGAAAACCGACTATCGGCAAACCCCCACCTCGCCCGCCGCGTGATGGCTGAAGTTAGAGAAACGACGAGGTTGAAGAGATTGCTCTAGAACGGACTCCAAGAAATAATATGGTGTTAGATGTATGTCGTGGTGGTGGCGTGTGTTGTACTCCTGGACGTGAATGCTTGTTCTGGCCCATGCCACCCTACTACTCCTACTACTTACTCCTACTAGTATATAGTATACTAGTATCGAGGATTCGAGGTGCTGGTTACGTACAACGAACACATTAACATATGGCTACAGTAAAAACACCCGCCCGACGCGTGAAGCATGTGAAGCTAGTACAAATTTAGAGAAGCGACTCGAAAGCCATTCATAAATTTAGTAAGTTTATCACAGGCATATCATTTTATTACATACAACAGGTCATCAACCCACATCGACAATGAGGATACATAATAAATACTAAAGTTTTCACCACACAACAAATAACAAGCCATGAAATGAACTTCAACTCAACCATTCCGCGACATTGGAAACGCTTGCTTTGAACCACAACTGATTCTCTGGGACGGGCCATCTGTTGTTGATCTGGAGACCAACGCAGGACCGATCATCCAGGCTGAAGCGGCCTACTATATCAGTACGAGGGTAGGGAACCACCCAAATGTCCGAGGTATAGACACAGTTGCTTCTCATAAATGTGTCAACAGCAGTTGGATCGCCTTTCACCATCATCGGATAGTTTTGTCCAAGGAAGAGCGAGTTTTCTCCAAGACTATCAATTCTGTGCCAGGGAGAAGGAGTTGGCGCTAGCACACTAGTATCCATCCCGAATACCATGCAACGGGTGTTGGAATAGGTCCGGAGAGTGCAACCATGGGAGACACCTTCTTCATTACCAGTAACATCATCAGTGGGTTGTATACACACAAGAAGAGGTGATCCATCGGAATTAGTTGCCAGGCGCCACAGAGTATATCGGTGTTGCTCGTCCTCATGCTCGTGATCATCACCATCGTCATCTCCCCCTTGGTTATAAAAATTTTCAAGTATAGGTGGTGGGATGTTCACAGGACCTTGGAAACACAAGAACAAGGTTAATTAGTAAAGGGAAACTTGCTAACCCGCATGCATGTGGATCAAACAATTATAATTATGGTGGAAGACAAACGTACCGAAACTACTAGGATGCCATGCAAAAACAGTGCCACGAGTGGTGGCAGCAAACACAAGGCCCTCGTATTGAATTGCATCACAGTACTCATCCGTGTATAGAAACTGATTTTTGAGCAATATCCATCGAGTCGAACCACGAAGGATGGCAACAAGCTTGTCGAAGATAGCAACAACTTGATAGTTGTTGTAATTCCAAGAGCGGTTGGGAACTCGACAAATTGCTATCTTCCATAGAAGACAGTCACCATGATCGTATTTGAACATGCGTACATTACCGGTGTGCTCAACCTCTGGGCAGTGTGCTGAGATTTTTGGAAGTGGAACCCGGTGACGAGTGTACACATTCACAAGTTCCCACTCGTAGTTGGACCCAATGTAAACAACCCAATCTCCATTTGCGCCCGCCCAAGCCTTGCCCTCGAGCGATGTCATCTTAACATCATACGTATCATTATCAAGCGGCATCAACTGGCATAGGGCGAGGCCTCCTTCGTGCCGGCGCCAGTCATCAGGGTCACGGCGAAGAAGATAGGGGAGATTAAACTGCTCCTTGACTCTTGGGTTCTTTGTAATGATGTTATTAGTTGATTCGAGAATGGGCTTGAACGAACCTGCCATGCTAGCCGAGGGGATTACGTCGCACCGATCAATGAGTTCCTCCACCACGTCATCTTTCAGATCGGGGCAAGAATAACGGGGTCGTTTCCGGCCTGTTCCCTCCATGGAGAAGACGATCGAACAATGGCAGAAGAAAGGGTGAAGGGCTGAAGAAAAATGGAGGAGGGAGAGGAAGAGCGTGCGACAGCAGTTCCAAATCGAGAGGGAAAGGCGAAGAGTCGGTGGACGGTTGCGAGTTTGCCACGGTTCACGAAGAGGCGCCCTGGCCTACACGTCCGTTTGGAAATACTCCTACTACTCGCCGTCGTCTCACTGATATGTTGGAACGGGACCACATGTCAACGAAACATGGTGTGTAATTTCTCGTGCAAAATTCGATCTGGCCACGTTGGCCCGTGGTGCCACATTAGTTATCGACCTTTATTTTTTTAATGGCGTGCCCATCAGTTTTGAAGCATGACTAACTAGTATTGTACGTGGAGAGGATGACAGCAGGGACCCGCCAAGGTCATGGCAGTACGCAAGCAAGTGCCTCCTTATTTCAAGCCAATAAAAAAATGGCTCCTCCTAGTGGATTTCTGACATCTGGGTCCCATGCCATTGTCAACGTAGTCAATAAACGAGAGAATTGCACAACGTGCGGCTGACACCAGGGACCCAGCAGCTCGCCCAGTTATTTTTGTTTTGGGTTAATTGGATAAATGCCACTCCAAATCTGGTGTATCTGAGAAATGCCACTTCAATTTCCAAACTTTGAAAAATGCCATTTCATTCCATTTCTAGTGGCATTTTTCGAAGTGTGGAGTGGCATTTTTCAAATTTGCAAACTGCAGTAGCGTTTTTCAAAGTATGCAAAAATTGCAGTGGCATTTTTCAAAGTTTGGAAATTGTAGTGGCATTTTTATGAATCGCCATAATTGGAGTGGCATTTATCTAATTTGTTTTTGAGACGGAAGCAGGGTGTCAACTGGGCTGTGCAGGACACTCTGGCCTGTCTAGACAGCCTTTTCTTTTATGTTTACCACACACCAGCCCAGTAGATTTTTCTTTCTGAAAATGGCTAGCCCAGTTCTTTTGTGATTTGTCAAGTAAGTCACTTTATCAGGCCTGCTGGGCTAAAAATATTTCAAGACGAGGAGAGCTTCATTCGGCTGACCGAGAAAATGGCCTATCAGTAATGAGAAATGGGCTATACATTTTTAAAACACATCAAACCGGCAATTATTTTCAAATATCTTTTTTTCATTTCGAGATTTTAAATTGCATTGATTTTTATGCATGGACAATTTATTGGATTTTATATTGATATACATTTATTTTTAAAATCAGTCTGAATGTGACTCAAAATTTTATGATTAAAAACAGTTCAGACCGCACCGACATATGCAAAATTTCGTATAATTTTTTAACCATGGCCACAATATGGGCTGAAATGCTAACATAAAGAATATGGGCTCCAAAAAACCCGTAAGAATTTGCAAATGGGCTGTAAATTATTTAAAATAATGGCAGATGGGTTGTATGCTGTTTTCCACAGATTTGAGGCTTTCCATAGATGGCCTGTATACTGTTGGATGTCCATCCAACGGCCGTCGTGCTTCTTCAATCTCTGCTCTTCCTGCTCCAGCCGCTCAAACAAGCGCCGGCGGGATTGCCTGCTCCCTCCTCCCCGCGGCCGGCTGTGCTGCCGTGCAAGCCTCACCACCCCACCGTACTCCCATCGCTGGCCTAGCCATCCCTCTACTCACTCACACCTGTTTTTATTCTCCGGCGACGACAGATGAACCAGTAAACCCTCATACAGTCGTACTCCCCTCCGTGTGGGAAACAAAAACAACGGCCGAGTCTTCCCTGCCTCCATGTCGTTCCCTTCCTAGGCCTCGCTGTTGTCCACCACCCTGGTGCTCTCGGCGTGGCGTGGTCAGCGTGGTCAACGACCGACATGCATCTGAAGTGGACTGTACGTGGAGAGGCTGACAGCTGGGTCCATGGCCGCACGCAAGGAAATGCCTCCTTATTACGCACAAAATAATGACTTCCTCCACCTGACATCTGGGACCCACCAAAACGGCCTCTGTATTTCGTGAAAAAAAACGTTACCGCCGCTGACAACTCGGACCTACCAGCTATATCTTCGCACGCAAGGAAGTGCCTCCTTATTACGCATAAAAAATGAATACTCCCCCTGCTAGCTGGGACCCAGTATAGTGGGCCTACTAAGTTGACGGGGACGAGGGGCTTTGTCAACTTAGTCAATATGCACGATTCTAGATCGATTGACCGTACGATGAAAATCCAACGGCTGTAGTGCTTCTTCAACCTCTGGCCTTCTTGCTCCAGCCGCCCAAAGCAGCGCCGGTCGTGCCGCCTGCTCCTGCCTCCCGTGGCCGGCTGTGCTGCCGGAGAGGCCTCACCGCCCCCTACTATTCCCACCGCTGGCCAGGCCATCCCTCCACTCCACTCACCCACACCCCCTGTTATTCTGCGGCGAAGGCAGCGCAGCCGAAGCAGTGAACCCTCGTACTCCTCTTCGCGTGGGCATCCACTGCCGCGTCTTCCCCGGCTCCGCGTCATCCCCTTCCTAGGCCTCGCCGTCGTCCACCGCCCTGGTGCTCTCGGCGCGGCGTGGTCAACGTGGTCAAGGATAGGCTTCCATCAGACGTGGACTGTACGTGGAGAGGCTGACAGCTGGGTCCACGGCCGCAGCAAGGAAGTGCCTCCTTATTACGTGCAAAATAATTATTCCTCCACCTGACAGCGGGGACCCACCGGACGGGCCACCAGTATTTTGCGAAAAAAATCTTTTCCCCCTGACTGCTGGGACCCACTGGACGGGCCACCGTATTTTGCGAAAAAAACGTCCCCCCCCCCCCCCCCGCTGTCAGCTCGGACCCACCGGAAGTGCCTCCTTATTACACAAAAAAATGAATACTGCCCCGGCTAGCTGGGACCCATCTTGCTGGGAGGCTGACTTGTGGGCCTACTAAGTTGACGGGGACGAAGGGCGTTGTCAACTTAGTCAATATGAACGATTCTAGCTCCAGTGACCTTACGATGTCCATCCAACGGCCATAGTGCTTCTTCAACCGCTGGTCTTCTTGCTCCAGCCGCCCAAAGCAGCGCCGGTCGTGACGCATGCTCCTGCCTCCCGTGGCCGGCTGTGCTGCCGGAGAGGCCTCACCGCCCCTACTATTCCCACCGCTGGCCAGGCCCTACGGCGACGGCAGCCTCCCACCGCAGCCGAATAAGTGAACCCTCGTATTCTTCTCCACGCGGGCTTCCACTGCCGCGTCGTCCCCTTCCTAGGCCTCGCCGTCGTCCACTGCCGTGGTGCTCTCCGCGCGGCGTGGTCAACGTGGTCAAGGAACGACTTCCATCAAAAGAGTATTGTACGTGGAGAGGCTGACAGCTAGGTCCACGGCCACAGCCCAGTTTTTTTGTGATTTGCCAAGTAAGTCGCTTTGTCAGGCCTGTTGGGCTGCAAATCTTTCAAGACGAGGAGAGCTTTCATTTGGCTGGCCGAGAAAATGGCCCATCGGTAATGAGAAATGGGTTGTACATTTTTAAAACACATCAAACTGGCAATTAGTTTCAAATATCTTTTTTTTCATTTCAAGATTTTAAATCACATTAATTTTTATGCGTGGAGAATTTGTTGGATTTTATATTGATATACATTTATTTTTAAAATCAGTTTGAATGTGAGTCGAAATTTCGGGATTAAAAACAGTTCGGACCGCACCGAAATATGCAAAATTTCGTATAATTTTTTAACCGTTGCCACAATATGGGCTGTAATGCTAACAAAAAGAATATGGGCTCCAAAAACCTTAAGAATTAGCAAATGGGCAGTAAATTATTAGAAATAATGGCAGATGGGCTGTATGCTATTTTCCACACATTTGAGGCTTTCCTAAAAAAAGGTTGACGCACAAGCACTGACTGTTGGATGTCCATCCAACGGCCCTCGTGCTTCTTCAATCTCTGTTCTTCCTGCTCCAGTCGCTCAAACAAGCGCCGGCGGGACTGCCTGCTCCCTCCTCGCGGCCGGCTGTGCTGCCGCGCAGGCCTCACCGCCCGACCGTACTCCCATCGCTGGCCTAGCCATCCCTCTACTCACCCACACCTGATGTTATTCTCCGGCGACGGCAGACGAACCAGTAAACCCTCGTACAGTCATACTCCCCTCCGCGTGGGAAACAACTACCGAGTCTTCCCTGCCTCCGTGTTGTCCCCTTCCTAGGCCTCGCCGTCGTCCACCGCCCTGGTGCTCTCGGCGTGGCGTGGTCAACATGGTCAAGGAACGACTTCCATCGGACGTGGACTGTACGTGGAGAGGCTGACAGCTCGGTCCACGGCCGCAGCAAGGAAGTGCCTCCTTATTACGCGGAAAATAATGATTCCTCCACCTGACAGCTGGGACCCACCGGAAAGGCCACTATATTTTGCGAAAAAACGTTTCCCCCTGACTGCTGGGACCCCCAGCTACATCTTCGCACGCAAGGAAGTGCGTTCGGGCAAAAAAGCGATTCACCCCCTGACTGTTGGGACCCACCAGCTACATCTTCGCAGGCAAGGAAGTGCCTGACAGTCGGGACCCACCTGGTCGAAGCGTACGTAGCGTTGTCATTCTGGTCGCGAACGTGTACGTACATACTGGTCGATGTAAAGGCGTGCACGTGTCGTAGTAGAGGCGCGCACATGTCGTAGTAGAGGCGCGCACGTAGCATGTACACGTACATGCAGCGGTCAGGGTGCAAGAAAGAAAATACGGCCACGTATGTGTACATACGGGCAGGGTCTCGAATGGCTACTCGCGCATACGTACGGCGAGGGCTCGTGTATATGGCTGGGTCAGAACGGAGAAACAGTGTCGTCGTCGTGTTCATGGGGAGGCAACCGAATGCGTCGTGTTCATGGGGAGCCAACGGAATGCGTCATGTTCATCGGGAGGCAACGGAATGCATCGTGTTCATCGGGAGGCAATGGAACGCATGGGAGCCAACCGGCTGGGTCGGAACGGAATGCGTGGTCATGTTCATCGGGAGGGCTTGGACGGAACAGGCGATGGAAACGAGGCCTGGCGTACCGCACAATGGAGGAAACGGACCTCCTACGTTCGGAACGGGGTCCTGTTGATCGGGAGGGGTCTGGTGTACCGCAAAACGGAGGAAACGGACCTCCTACGGTCGAAACGGGGGTCCTGTTGATCGGGAGGGGTGTGGTGTACCGCAAAACGGAGAAAACGGACTTGTGTTGGAGCGCTACGGTCGAAACAGGGGTCCTGTTCATCGGGAGGGGTGTGGCGTACCGCAAAACAGGACACTGTTTATCTCCACCGTCGACCCCCTCCAACCTCCACGATCTACTGTTCATCCACCGTCGACCTCCTCCAGCCTCCACCTGGGATTGTTCATCCACGGGCTCCTGTTCATCTAGCCTCCACCGCGCGCTACTCCACCAGCTACTGTTCAACTAGCCCTCTCCACGGGCTCCTGTTCAACCACCCCTCCACGGGCTACTGTTCATCCTGCCCTCCACTGTCTACTGTTCATCCTGCCCTCCACGGGGTGGTCCTGTTCATCCAGCCCTCCACGGGGTCCTGTTCATCCAGCCCGAACCGGCTCGATCGATCGGGGTCATGTTCATCCAGAGGCAACACCACGGGGTCCTGTTCATCCACCCCCACATGGAACTGTTCATCCAAAGGCAGTATCGATCGGCTTCAGTTAGCAGCAGTAGCGAAGGAATCGCTCGATCGGGTTCAGTTAACAGCCATCGATCGATCGCTCGGGTCTAGTAACGCGTAGCCTGCAATGCAATCACTCGAGTTCAGTTAGAGCCCAACGCCTCGCTCGGGTTCTGTTAGAGCCAACTCCTCGCACACATGCGCGTACGTGTACGAGAGAAACGCGCATCGCTCGGCCCCCAACCTCCCACCGTAACCGGGAACTCCCCGAAATTTCCTCCCCCTCGCTTCTACCATGGTTTTTTCCGTCATGGACGGCCCAAAGAATGTCATGCAGCTGCATCTCCGGCCTGCCCAGGACGAAAAGCCCATTTTCTGTCATCATTTTTTGTCATAGAAGTAGGTGCCCTCCACATCTATGATGATACCGGGTTTTGTCACAATTATCGTCATAGAAGTGTCATATGTATGACAGAAAAAAAATTCGTTCGGCCCAAAATGTCACGGATGTGTCTTTTTTTTGTAGTGATGTCATGAGACCATGCTAAGTTTCATGATTTTCAGGCGTGTTTTGGAATTACAGGAATTAAAAAACCAAGTTTCTCAATCTTTCCGGTTAAGCCACAACACCCAGATGTTTGAATTTCACTCACATCTCTTGCATGGGACCAAGACAATTCACCTAAGGATACACATGTGATTTTTTAAACAACTTTGGTGCACCAGAGTGTGTGCTTATAGTTCAAATTTGAATTATGCGCATTAAATGCCCAGAAGCTCAATTAATGTATAAAAAAAGGCCAAACGAATCCGGAATAATTCCAAAATTTAGCACGATACTTCTATTTGGTCTAATCTAGCTGTGTAAAAAAATTAAGGCGGGAGAAGGCAGTGTGCGTATGTCGTTTCACACACGGATGTGACACGTTCCCTCTCGGAACCACAAGCCTTCTTGAGGGAAGCTCCGGTTTGCAAGAAGCTTACACCAAAGCTTGTCCCAATTTGGCCAAAGAAATTACTGCAGCATGTTGGTGCCATGTCATGACACCATGCCAAGTTTCATGATTTTCAGGCGCGTTTTCGAATTACAGGAATTAAAAAACCAAGTTTCTCAATTTTTCCGGCCGAGCCACGATGCCCAGATGTTTGAATTTCACTCCCATCTCTTGCATGGGAGCTAGAAATTCACCCAAGGACACACATGTGATTTTTCAAAAAACTTTGGTGCATTGGAGCACGTGCTTGTAGTTCAAATTTGAATTATGCACATTAAATGCGCAGAAACTCAATTAGTGTATAAAAAAGGGCAAACAAAACCGGAATAATTCCAAAATTTAGCACAGTGCTTCTATTTTGTCTAATCTGGCTATGTAAAAAAATTAAGGCGGGAGAAGGCAGTGTACGTATGTTGTTTCACACACGAAGGTGACACATTCCCTCTCGGAACCATGAGCCTTCTTGAGGGAAGCTCCAGTTTGCAAGAAGCTTACACAAAAGCTTGTCCCGATTCGGCCAAAGAAATTAGCGCAGCATGTTGGTGCCATGTCATGGCACCATACCAAGTTTCATGATTTTCATGTGTGTTTTAGAATTACAGGAATGAAAAACTAAGTTTCTAAATCTTTTCGGCCGAGCCACGACGTCCAGATGTTTGAATTTCACTCCCATCTCTTGCATGTGACCTAGAAATTCACCCAAGGACACACATGTGATTTTTCAAACAATTTTGGAGCACTGGAGCCTGTGCTTGTAGTTCAAATTTGAATTGTGCACATTAAATGCCCGGAAACTCAATTAATGTATAAAAAATCCAAACGAACCCAGAATAATTCCAAAATTTAGCATGATACTTATATTTGGTCTAATCTGGCTGTGTACAAAAATTAAGGCGGGAGAAGGCAGTGTACGTATGTCTTTTCGCACACGGAGGTGACACATTCCCTCTCGGAACCACGAGCCTTCATGAGGGAAGCTCCAGTTTGCAAGAAGCTTACACCAAAGCTTGTCCCAATTCGGGCAAAAAAATTACCACAACATGTTGGTGCCATGTCATGACACCATGCCAAGTTTCATGATTTTCAGACGTGTTTTGAAATTACAGGAATTAAAAAACCAAGTTTCTCAATCTTTACGGTCGAGCCACGATGCCCAGATGTTTGAATTTCACTCTCATCTCTTTCATGGGACCTAGAAATTCATCAAAGGACACACATGTGATTTTTCAAACAGCTTTGCTGCACTGGAGCATGTGCTTGTAGTTCAAATTTAAATTATGCACATTAAATGCCCAGAAACTCAATTAATGTATAAAAAAGGCCAAACGAACACGGAATAATTCCAAAATTTAGCATGATACTTCTATTTGGTCTAATCTATCAGTGTACAAAAATTAAGGCGGGAGAAGGCAGTGTACGCATGTCGTTTCGCACACGGTGGTGGCATGTTCCCTCTCGGATCCACGAGCCTTCTTGAGGGAAGCTCCGGTTTGCAAGAAGCTTACACAAAGCTTGTCCCAATTCGGCCAAAAAATTTACTGTAGCATGTTGGTTCCATGTCATGACACCATGCCAAGTTTCATGATTTTCAGCCGTGTTTTGGATTTACAGGAATTAAAAAAGCAATTTTCTCAATCATTCCGGCAGAGCCACGACACCCAGATGTTTGAATTGTATTCCCATTTCTTGCATGAGACCTATAAATTCACCCAAAGACACACATGTGATTTTTCAGGAAACTTTGGTGCATTGGAGCATATGCTTGTAGTTTGAATTATGCACATTAAATGCCCAGAAACTCAATTAATGCATAAAAATGCCAAACGAACCCGGAATAATTGCAAATTTAAACACGACAGTCATGTACTAGTTGCATGTTCACTATAAGTAAATGTTCTAGCAATTCAAACACCATCCTTTCCCTCCGTAACACCATTTTGTCTTTAAAAACATAATGAAAAAAAATCAGGTATACCACAAAGAGTTTACTAGAAAGAATCGTGTGGGATGCGATATAAAATATCTTGGGGCACCGTCTTGTCTGGCTTACACAGGAAGCTTCGTCGTCTACAGTCCACCGCCCCAGCTTGAACCACACTTGCGCGCCAGTTTCTCGCAGCACCGAGCGAAATTTTTTTGTCACTGCGGAAATATCTATCTCCCCGCCCCCTCCCTCCTACCAAAAGCCACATTTCCACGGTTCCTCCTTGCTTTCCAAGTTCAAACCTTCACTGCTGCTGATACGTCTCCGTCGTATCTATACTTTTTTATTGTTCCATGCCAATATTCTACAACTTTCATATACTTCTGGCAACTTTTTATACTATTTTTGGGACTAACATATCGATCCAGTGCCCAGTGCCAGTTCCTATTTGTTGCATGTTTTTTCTCAGAAAATCCATATCAAACGGAGTCCAAGCGGAATAAAAATGGACAGAGATTTTTTTTGGAATATATGTGAATTTTGGGAGGTGAAATCAACGCGAGACGATGCTCGAGGGGCCCACGAAGCAGGGTGGCGCGCCCCTAACCCTCGTGGCCACCCCGTAAGGCGGTTGATGCCCTTCTTTAGCCGCAAGAAAGCTAATATCCGGATAGAGATCGTGTTAAAATTTCAGCCCAATCGGAGTTACGGATCTCCGAGAAACGGTGAAAGGGCAGAATTTGAGAACGCAGAAACTGAGAGAGACAGAGAGACTGATCCAATCTTGGAGGGGCTCTCGCCCCTCCCACGCCATGGAGGCCATGGACCAGAGGGGAAACCCTTCTCCCATCTAGGGAGGAGGTCAAGGAAGAAGAAGAAGGAGGGGGCTCTCTCCCCCTCGCTTCCGGTGGCGTCGGAGTGCCACCGGGGGCCATCATCATCACCGTAATCTTCACCAACAACTTCACCGCCATCATCACCAACTCTTCCCCCCTCTATGCAGCGGTGTAACCTCTCTCTTACCCGCCATAATCTCTACTTAAACATGGTGCTCAACGCTATATATTATTTCCCAATGATGTATGGCTATCCTATGATGTCTGAGTAGATCCGTTTTGTCCTATGGGCTATTTGATGATCAAGATTCGTTTGATTTGCATGTTTTATTATTGGTGCTGTACTATGGTGCTCTCCGTGTCGCGCAAGCGTGAGGGATCCCCGTTGTAGGGTGTTGCAATACGTTCATGATTGGCTTATAGCGGGTTGCGTGAGTGACTGAAACACAAACACGAGTAAGGGGGTTGTTGCGTGTGGGATATAGAGGACTTGATGCTTTAATGCTATGGTTGGGTTTTACCTTAATGATCTTTAGTAGTTGCGGATGCTTGCTAGAGTTCCAATCATAAGTGCATATGATCCAAGTAGAAAAAGTATGCTAGCTTATGCCTCTCCCTCATATAAAATTGCAATAATGATTACTGGTCTAGTTATCGATTGCCTAGGGACAAATAACTTTCTCGTAACAAAAAGCTCTTTACTAAAACCAACTTAGTTATTCCTTTATCTAAACAGCCCCTACTTTTTATTTACGTAATCTTTATTACCTTGCAAACCTATCCAAAAACACCTACAAAGTACTTCTAGTTTCATACTTGTTCTAGGTAAAGCGAACGTCAAGTGGGCGTAGAGTTGTATCGGTGGTCGATAGAACTTGAGGGAATATTTGTCCTGCCTTTAGCTCCTCGTTGGGTTCGACACTCTTACTTATCGAAAACCATTGTGATCCCCTATACTTGTGGGTTATCAAGACCTTTTTCTGGCGCCGTTGCCGGGGAGCAATAGCGTGGGGTGAATATTCTCGTGTGTGCTTGTTTGCTTTATCACTAAGTAATTTTTATTTGCGGTTCTTAGTTGTTCTTTATCTTTAGTTATGGATATGGAACACGAAATACCAAAAAAATTAGGTGTACTTTCTGCTCATGGAGATGGGGAACCTCCTAAAACCCTCGATGTTGGTTATGTGAAAGATATTATGTACTACTTTAATAATCCTGAGAAAACCCCATTCAATTATGTAATGGGAGTAACATTGGATCAACGCGAATACTTTAGGGATTACCGCTTGACACAAAAAGGGAAACTATTATGGGATCAAATTCATATATTGAAGTGGTATGCTAGGCAACTACGCTTGAGATATGATTATACTTGTTGCTCTAGGATGAAGGCTCAACACCTTCCCTTTTCATGCGAATTTAATGATAATAAAACCTTAGCTAATCGTATATATGATTACTATGATGTGGAACAAATAGAAGAATTTGTTGCTTTTATGGGTGCTTATGAAATTGAATCTATGTTTAAAGAGTTTGAAGACTTTGATGATTTGGTTTATAGACCTGAAAATTTAGCTATCCTTAAATATTGTTAAGAGAATTATGATTACAATTACGATATTAATGCACTTATTGAGAAAGTCTCCACTGTCCAAGAACATACTAATATTTTGCAGGAGTCTATGGAAGAAGAAATTGATGAAACTGTGAGCTCATTGGATGAAAAAGATGAGGAGGAGAGCGAAGAACAAAAGGAGGAAGAGCGGATTGATCACCCGTGCCCACCTTATAATGAGACTAACTCTTCAACTCATACATTGTTTAATTTCCCTTCGTGCTTATCGAAGGATGATTGCTATGATGACTATTATGATCCCGTTGATTCTCTTGAAATATCCCTTTTTGATGATGCTTTCTATGCTTGTGGCCAAGATGCCAATATGAATTATGCTTATGGAGATGAACTTGCTATAGTTCCTTATGTTAAACATGAAATTGTTGCTATTACACCCACGCATGATAGTCCTATTATCTTTTTGAATTCTCCTGATTATACTATATCGGAGAAGTTTGCACTTATTAAGGATTATATTGATGGGTTGCGTTTTACTATTACACATGATGATTTTGATAGATATAATATGCATGTGCTTGCTGCTCCTACTTGCAATTATTATGAGAGAGTAACTATATCTCCACCTCTCTATGTTTCCAATACAACAAAATTGCAAGAAACTGTTTATACTATGCATTGGCCTTTAATATGTGTGCATGAATTGTTCTTTTATGACATGCCGATGCATAGGAAGAGAGTTAGACTTCGTCATTACATTATATATGTTACTTTGCACTCACTACTAAATTACAAATCATTGTTAATTAAAATTGGCTTTGATATACCTTGGGATCTGGGTGGATCCATTACTTGAGCACTATATGCCTAGCTTAATGAATTTAAAGAAAGCGCTGCCTGGGAGACAACCCGGAAGTTTTAGAGAGTAATTTATTTCTGTTGAGTGCTTTCATATAGTTTAAAAACAACAAAAATAAAGAGGGGAACCCAAAACTTTTTCAAAAAGGAAAGTGAAAGTGAGAAAGACAAGCATTGTTGAAGTGGGAGAGCTCCTTGTACTTTGTTCATGCTCACTGAAACTTTGTGAATCTTGATTACAGAAACTTTTCAACAAAAATAATTATCCCCTTGTACAATTCCATTGTATTATAAAAATAATGTGCCAAGGTTTGCCTTTAGGATGTTTACATTTGCTTGATGGTCTGTACGGTGCAGGACAAAAACTTTGGCTGTAGTGTGCGATTTTACATTTTTAGCTGGAACGTAAAATTGTTCTGGTTCTTTTTGCACTGTCTTTATATACAAATTTTTTATTTTTCCTAATTTTTGCAGAATTTTTCAAGTATCAGAAGTATGGTGAATGTTCAGATTATTACAGACTGTTCTGTTTTAGACAGATTCTGTTTTTGATGCATAGTTTGCTTGTTTTGATGAAACTATAGATTTATATTAGTGGGTTAAGCCATGAAAAAGTTATATTACAGTAGACACAATGCAAAAACAACATATGAATTGGTTTTCAACAGTACTTAGAGTAGTGATTTGCTTTATTATACTAACGGAACTTACCGAGTTTTCTGTTGAAGTTTTGTGTGGATGAAGTGTTGGATTATCGAGAAGGTCTCAATGTGAGAAGAAGGAAGAGAGGCAAGAGCTCAAGCTTGGGGATGCCCGAGGCACCCCAAGTAAATATTCAAGGAGACTCAAGCGTCTAAGCTTGGGGATGCCCCGGAAGGCATCCCCTCTTTCTTCAACAAGTATCGGTATGTTTTCGGATTCGTTTCCTTCATGCGATATGTGCAATCTTGGAGCGTCTTTTGCATTTAGTTTTCATTTTTATTTTATGCACCATGCTGGTATGAGTCAGTCCTTGGTTGATTTATAGAATGCTCTTTGCACTTCAATTATATCTTTTGAGTATGGCTTTATAGAATGTTTCATGTGCTTCACTTATATCATTTGAAGTTTGGATTGCCTGTTTCTCTTTACATAGACAACTGCCATTTGTAGAATGCTCTTTTGCTTCACTTATATTTGTTAGAGCGTGGGCATATCTTCCATAGAAAGAATTAAACTCTCTTGCTTCACTTATATCTATTTAGAGAGATGACAGGAACTGGTCATTCACATGGTTAGTCATAAAATCCTACATAAAACTTCTAGATCACTGAATATGATATGTTTGATTCCTTGTAATAGTTTTGCGATATAAAGATGGTGATATTATAGTCATGCTAGTGGGTAGTTGTGGATTGTAGAAATACTTGTGTTGAGGTTTGTGATTCCCGTAGCATGCACGTATGGTGAACCGTTATGTAACGAAGTCGGAGCATGATTTATTTATTGATTGTCTTCCTTATGAGTGGCGGTCGGGGACGAGCGATGGTTTTCCCTACCAATCTATCCCCCTAGGAGCATGCGCGTAGTACTTTGTTTCAATGACTAATAGATTTTTGCAATTAGTATGTGAGTTCTTTATGACTAATGTTGAGTCCATGGATTATACGCACTCTCACCCTTCCACCGTTGCTAGCCTCTCTAGTATCGCGCAACTTTCGCCGGTACCATAAACCCACCATATACCTTCCTCAAAACAGCCACCATACCTACCTATCATGGCATTTCCATAGCCATTCCGAGATATATTGCCATGCAACTTCCATCATCTTCATATACATGACTTGAGCATTCATTGTCATATTGCTTTGCATGATCGTAAGATAGCTAGCATGATGTTTTCATGGCTTGTCCGTTTTTTTATGTCATTGCTACGCTAGATCATTGCACATCCCGGTACACTGCCGGAGGCATTCATATAGAGTCATATCTTTGTTCTAGTATCGAGTTGTAATATCGAGTTGTAAGTAAATAAAAGTGTGATGATCATCATTATTAGCGCATTGCCCCAGTGAGGAAGGGATGATGGAGACTATGATTCCCCCACAAGTCGGGATGAGACTCCGAACAAAAAAATAAAATAATAAAAAAGAGAAAGGCCAAAAAGAGAGAAGGCCCCAAAAAAAATTAAAAAATCAGAGAAAAAGAGAGAAGGGGCAATGTTACTATCCTTTTACCACACTTGTGCTTCAAAGTAGCACCATGTTCTTCATATAGAGAGTCTCTTGAGTTATCACTTTCATATACTAGTGGGAATTTTCATTATAGAACTTGGCTTGTATATTCCGATATGGGCTTCCTCAAATGCCCGAGGTCTTCATGAGCAAGCAAGTTGGATGCACACCCACTTAGTTTTAGTTTGAGCTTTCATACACTTATAGCTCTAGTTCATCCGTTGCATGGCAATCCCTACTCACTCACATTGATATCTATTGATGGGCATCTCCATAGCCCGTTGATATGCCTAGTTGATGTGAGACTATCTTCTCCTTTTTGTCTTATCCACAACCACCATTCTATTCCACCTATAGTGCTATGTCCATGGCTCACGCTCATGTATTGTGTGAAAGTTGAAAAGGTTTGAGAACGTCAAAAGTATGAAACAATTGCTTGGCTTGTCATCGGGGTTGTGCACGATGTGAATATTTTGTGTGGTGAAGATGGAGCATAGCCAGACTATATGATTTTGTAGGGATAACTTTCTTTGGCCACGTTATTTTGAAAAGACATGATTGCTTTATTAGTAGGCTGGAAGTATTATTGTTTTTATGTCAAATGATAGACTATTACTTTGAATCACTCGTGTCTTAATATTCATGCCATGATTAGATATGTGATCAAGATTATGCTAGGTAGCATTCCACATCAAAAATTATCTTTTTTATCATTTACCTACTCGAGGACAAGCAGGAATTAACCTTGGGGATGCTGATACGTCTCCGTCATATCTATAATTTTTGATTGTTCCATGCCAATATTCTACAACTTTCATATACTTTTGGCAACTTTTTATACTATTTTTGGGACTAACATATTGATCCAGTGCCCAGTGCCAGTTCTTGTTTGTTGCATGTTTTTTTGTTTCGCAGAAAATCCATATCAAACGGAGTCCAAACAGAATAAAAACGGACGGAGATTTGTTTTTGGAATATATGTGAATTTTGGGAAGTGAAATCAACGCGAGACGATGCTCGAGGGGCCCACGAGGCAAGTGGCGCGCCCCTGACCCTCGTGGCCACCCCGTAAGGCGGTTGATGCCCTTCTTTCGCCACAAGAAAGCTAATATCCGGATAGAGATCGTGTTAAAATTTCAGCCCAATCGGAGTTACGGATCTCCGGGAATATAATAAACGATGAAAGGGATGAATTTGAGAACGCAGAAACAGAGAGAGACAGAGAGACATATCCAATCTTGGAGGGCCTCTCGCCCCTCCCACGCCATGGAGGCCATGGACCAGAGGGGAAGCCCTTCTCCCATCTAGGGACAAGGTCAAGGAAGTAGAAGGAGGAGGGGGGGCTCTCTCCCCCTCGCTTCCAGTGGCGCCGGAGTGCCACCGGGGGCCATCATCATCACCGCAATCTTCACCAACAACTTCACCGCCATCATCACCAACTCTTCCCTCCTCTACGCAGCAGTGTAACCTCTCTCTTACCCACCGTAATCTCTACTTAAACATGGTGCTCAACGCTATATATTATTTCCCAATGATGTATGGCTATCCTATGATGTTTGAGTAGATCTGTTTTGTCCTATGGGCTATTTGATGATCAAGATTGGTTTGATTTGCATGTTTTATTATTGGTGTTGTCCTATGGTGCTATCCGTGTCGCGCAAGCGTGAGGGATCCCCGCTGTAGGGTGTTGCAATACGTTCATGATTCGCTTATAGTGGGTTGCGTGAGTGAGTGAAACACAAACCCGAGTAAGGGGGTTGTTGCGTATGGGATGAAGAGGACTTGATGCTTTAATGCTATGGTTGGGTTTTACCTTAATGATCTTTAGTAGTTGCGGATGCTTGCTAGAGTTCCAATCATAAGTGCATATGATCCAAGTAGAGAAAGTATGTTAGCTTATGCCTCTCCCCAGTGGCGTAGCTAGGGGGTGGCCAGGGTTGTCCATGGACCACCCTGGAATTCCCCCATAGCTTATGTATAGTGTAGTAAAAACATTTCGTTTAAAATAAAACAAAACTTGTGTAAATATTTCTATTACTGGACCACCCTGACAAATCGGGCTGGCTACGCCACTGCCTCTCCCTCATATAAAATTGCAATAATGATTACTGGTCTAGTTATCGATTGCCTAGGGACAAATAACTTTCTCGTAACAAACAGCTCTTTACTAAAACCAACTTAGTTATTCCTTTATCTAAACAGCCCCTACTTTTTATTTACGTAATCTTTATTATCTTGCAAACCTATCCAAAAACACCTACAAAGTACTTCTAGTTTCATACTTGTTCTACGTAAAGCGAATGTCAAGCGTGTGTAGAGTTGTATCGGTGGTCAATAGAACTTGAGGGAATATTTGTTCTGCCTTTAGCTCCTCGTTGGGTTCGACACTCTTACTTATCGAAAACTGTTGCGATCCCCTATACTTGTGGGTTATCAGCTGCTTACTGGCAGCTCAGCCTCCTCGCCAGCGACCCTTCTCCTTGCAGCGCCGCCTCATCGCCGGCTACCCTTCTTCTTGCAGCGCCGCCTCCTCGCCGGCGACCTTTCTTCTTGCAGTGCCGCCTCCTCGCCGGTGACCCTTCTTCTTGCTGCGCGGCCTCCTCGCCACCGACCCTTCTTGATGTGCGGCCTCCTCGCCGCCGACCCTTCTTCTTGCTGCGTGGCCTCGTCGATATGGTCAAGTAATCCACACCCCGCCCACACCATCCTCCTCCTTACCCATCCCACATGCCCCGACTGATGGAGCGACACCTTCCACCGAAATTACTGCCCCCCTTCTCCAATTAAGCGCCGCCCACATCCATTTTACACGAAGTATAACGTGGAGCTGAGTAGCAGGCGGCCGCACGCGTGAACGAGGTCGCTATGGCTGCCATGCGTGTCAACCGCCAGATCTTGGTGGAGCACCTCATCTTCGAGGCCATCGTCGACACCACCACGCGGTTGTCTACTTTAAAATACAGTTCATGATATTTTCTCGAGGCCACCGCCAGTGCCTTCTAGTGATTTGTCCTCTATAATGTTAATATGGAATCTGATGTTCAGTTAACAGTTTGGTTCTCTGAAATGTAATGTTCAATTAACACTTTGGTCCAACAATTGCTACATTTCGTAGTACTGTTCTAAAGCATTCTTTATTTTGTTAACTGTCTTATCTTCTATTACATGTTTCTATTCTGCAATGTCGTGCTCAGTTAACTATTTTGGTTCATTTGGTCTGCTGTCCATTTAACTGTTTGGTTCAGTTCTGCAATTTGATTTTCATTTGTTGTGGGTACAATTTTGTATTGTTATGCATGTGACACCAATCGAATTTGGCTGTACTCAATACATATTTTCTACTGATAGTATGGCAACTCTTAGTTAACCTGATCAAGATCTTCCTTATGTGTGTTGCAGGGAAACAATGGGATACACTGCGGTTTACCATCAAGGTTTGTTCACGCAGGATCCTTTGGCTAATAGCACATTATTGTGTAGTTGCAGGAATCATTCTAATATTTAGGTTTCTTACAATTTCGTCTTTCACATGTACATCCTGCTTCGAGAGGCTTAGACCCACTGTCCGACCTATTTTGCATATGGGGAAATGAGATGTCCATGAATATCAGTCAAGTCAAGAAACTCAGAAAGATTGTTAGGATGAAGAAACTTGCGATGAATAACAGCAAGATCTTTGTTTGCACAATGAAGAAGACATCAGTCAACTATAGGATGCTACCAACTCTTTTACCTTGTTTTTACCCCTTGCGCCATTTCAAAATTTATAACCGCGATTTATGCATAGCTTTGTTTTCAGTACTTTTCAAAGCAATTCACCGATGATTACCTCTCAAACCACCTGCATGGTCAAGAGGCGAGAAAGGTATTCATTCAACACCCACGGTACAATATTGAAGTCTTGCTGAAGAGGATGAAGGTTGGGTGGGCAATCTATATATATCTCTATCTATCTATCTATACCTATACTAATTACAGACTCCCTAGAAATTACCACGTTAATCAGTAATTAGGAGCCGTTAATCTGGTGGGACCGAGTTATTACGGTGTAGATTAGTCCAAGAAATTTCCACGTTAATCAGAAAATTAGGGCCGTTTATCTGGTGGGGCCGAGTTATTACGGTGTAGATTAGCTCAAAAAATCACCACCACAATTTACATTACTCACGTGGTGGAGAAAAAGATCGAAGCTGCATGTAACAAATACCAAACCTGGCCCATCTAAAAACATGTCCATATTCATATATATATTTCACAAAAAAACATCACGATATCTCTATCCCACGTGAATTTCAAGAGAGGAAATTACGTGGCCTCTCCCTCTCTCAAGCTAAGATTGAATCATGTATTGTTCTAGAAAAAGTGAACAAATTGTAATGATCAAGATTTCAGAAAGAGTCCCATGTTTATAAGTCCAAGAAAAAAAACAAAATCTCATGTAAAAAAACTTAGGTAGCTCCCTGTTGCTCAATCTCACGTGGTCAACTTATCTCTCCCTCCGTACACAATCCCACCCTCACGCCCTCCAACCCAGCCGCCTCCGATCTACTGAACACGCCACCATCGTCCTCTCGCGTTCATCCTTCCACTGCCATGATTTTTCGTCTTGCAGTGCTGCCGCCGCAAACCAACACAACTGGCTTTCTTGCTCCTTGACCCATCTTCTCTCTCTTCATGGATCATCTTGAGCCGATGTTGCAATCATGGCTTCCCCCAGTCTCCTACATCTCCAACCCTTGGTGTGACGTCCCTGCGATCTCTACGGATCCCTTCAGTCTAGATTGCGGCCGTTTCCTCTCGAAAGGTTCATGCAATCTGATTCATTAGTCACAGTTTCTTCTCTCCGCCAGCGCGCCAGGTATGGTTTGGCCCAAGATCTTACTCCATTGCAGCGCTACCTGTCTTTAGGGCCTCTTTTGCCTGGCGATGCAACACCAAGGACGACCATGCGCTGATAGATTGTGTATGTTAATCCAAAAGGAACTAGAGTTCCTATATCAATGGCATCAAGTCGTTTAGATAGAACTGGGCCATGGTGTTCATAGATTTATGCTTGTTGACATTTATAGCACAACAGCCTGCTGCGACATGTTGAGATGATTGCTTCATCTGTATGAATTCAGTAGCTGTACGCGTTCTAATTTTCATTGGTTAACGACATAACTTGCAGATCTAATTATCCAGGGACAAACTTAATGCAGTTTTATTAGGCTTCGCGATCCGGTTCGTCCAAACAATGGAGGATTGTCAAACGTTTCAAGTATATACAATCTGGTCCTCATCAAGAGCACGTGAAGCATATATCACTTTTTCTATCACTCTTAGATAAATTGTTCTCCTGGACTTCCAGTCTGACATGTCCTCTTTTGATACAAAAAATCACACTATCTTTACATTATGCATTTTTTGCAGGACAACAAGTTTACCAATGTCGATGAATAAACGCCTGCAGCTAGGTGGTGTGCACGGGTCAAGTCTCAAGACCCATATATGTCCAACTGTGTAGGTATGTAGAGACATGTAATTAGCAGTTATACATTAGAAATTTCTAACCATATGGAGATACACTAGCCTTGAATGGTCAGCTGAGGTTGTTCCAGCCATACATATATACACTTATTGGGTCCTACTTAGCACTCCAACTCTTATGTGCATCTAATCCATATCTTTCCAACTAATATCCCCTTGATTTCTCTCACCCCCTTCTAATACAGGTCTGCATATATGATTGATCTATGGTGCACACCAAGTTATTACACAAAAACGTGGCCAAGGATGAATCTACGACATATGGTGACAGGTGAGAATCGATGCTTGATGAGGTGTAAGTTTGTATTTAATTTTAGATATGGAAATTAATATTCCGTGTTTTAGCAAATCGGCACTCTCTGTACTAGATACACAATAGAATAATGTCTATGATTTGATCTATTTTCTTATCATTGTTTCACTACCCATAGTGGTATAGATCTGATTGCTCTTTTCTGGCACATCAAATATGTCACACAAAGTGAAATCCTTGAAGAAAACTCTATTACTTCATTGAAATCTTATTAGAATTCGTTTTGCCTAACTTTTTAATTTAGCTATCTAAATAATCTTCCCGTTTTCCTTTCTTCTTTTGGTATTCAAGCTAACTGTTTGATTGCTGATGCGTGTTTCTGTTCTAACAGCAATGGAGGTGCATTTTGATTGTATTTCAGAAAATACCTGTAACCAGAATTGCAATCTCAGAATCAGAATGATTGTGTGTTATGTTGTTTTTCTTTAATATTATTTTTATATGCTCTCTTCATTTTACTTTAGGTTTACAAATGTTGGTCTGGTACATAATGCATAAGTTCAGTCTAAACATTTCAGTTTTATAATCATATTTTTTGTTTCTTGGTATTGATTCACACCACGTCATTGGTGAGAGCCTACTTAATTAATAAATATTATTGTACTAACATATTTTTCTAGTTAGTTCAAATGCTTTCTTTAATAGTTTTCATTGGACTACAGGCATGGCCTTCTTTGTCTTCGTGGAGCTAGCAGAAATCTGTTTCTGATCAATGAAAGACAATGCAAACATTTACTGTAAGTTTTTATGAGTGTAGATGCTATTTTTTACTATGATTTTAAGACCAATGGCCGATCTAATCTTACTAGTACTGGTAGTTTCACCCATGGTGCTTTTGCCTTCTATATGTGTCGAATTAAGAAAATAGAAATTTTCAGGAGATGATGTAAGTTTGCAAACAACTACTCACAGTATTAGTAAATCATGGCATTCTATTAGTAATGCTTCACTTAGTACATAACAAAATTATTTTGGGGAGTGACATAATGTTTCTCTCTCTTTCTGTAGATATTAATGGGTGAGTTTTAGTAAAATCTTCAGGTTTGCATGGCGAGATGCATTGTCTTCAACAAAGGAGATTCAATGTGTAAAATTGAATGATCTTTAACTGATGCATCATGGATAAGAGAACTTATTGTGTTACGTGCGAACTTCACATGGCCTCTAATATGTGTCATTCTCATGGTTGCATATATATAATAAATTGTCGATGTATCTTTTGCCTTTGCATAAATAACTATCATATTAACTTCCAAGTGTATGAAAATAACATCCATATTAAATAACATCCAGGTATATCTATGCACTTAGAGTATAGTTCTTATCCTATGCAACATCAATTGTGTATTTCCAATACAAGTGTTTGTTGAACAAATCAACCTAGCTCTTGGATTTGATGTTTCCTCTATAGTATATCTTCTTGATGTTATCTTTGCATCCATGAAAAATTAAATTTACATTCCTTGATAACTTTTAGTACATTCATGGTATATGAAGCAGCAGGAATTTGAAAGAAACTAATGAAATATCACTTGATATGCTCCTTTTATGTAACATTGCATCCTGTCATATAGCTTTTTTTGCCAAATGTATTTAATTCTAAAGTAAATCTATGCACATAAATGATGATAAGAGATTATGCTTTCCATTATTTTGTATTTTAGGACAGCAGGTTTCGTGTATGAGTCCATACAAAAAAATACACAAGTCATTTATGTCATCTAAATGGAAATATCACACACACATATAATCCCATTATTTCCGGTCGTGCAATATGGTATACAATCTTTTAGATCAATTCACCTAAAATAACAATCCACAAAAACAATAGAAGGTTGAGAACTAATAAACATACAAATGAAAAGATCTGACAGAAAATATGAACACACGTGAAGCACTCTAATCATTAAGTAACTGGAAGTATTTAATTATGTGTCGTATGCATGGATTACCATGAAAATTATAACATGCATGTTTTCAGTGTGAGTTTACATGTAAAGCGTATAACCAGTAATCAAATCCAAAAATTGATCCTCTTTATCCTATGTCCAACCATGGAGAACTATTATATTTTTTGGTGATCAGAAGAATATACCCATGTGATAATCAATTGGTAGTACTTCTATAATTTATGTATTGTCAGAAATTAAACTAGCCCGTGCATTGCACGGGTTGACGACTAGTTATCCATAGCCACTGGCCTAAAGTTGCAAGGACATTCAACGTCACTGAAGGCTGAATATTTTCCTTTCACTTCTGTAGTTCCCAGATGAGATTCATCTGTCTATTTGTCGTGTATGATGCGACTTTCCAAAGGTTTTTGATGCTGCATGTGAAACTTGGTGTTGTTGTGTAATGGCATAACTGAGTGCTGAAGCTATCTGATGTAATTCGATTATGAAATCCTGGTTGCTTTTATACATATATGAAATATCTGGCGTTTTTTATAAGAAATATCAGTTTGATTAGTACATGGATTATCAATAATAGGCTAATTACCCTGCTTATTGGGGTTTTCTATTGCAAACGGTTACTCAGACATCACCGTGGGCGATGAACTCAAACAACCTGCATGGTTTCTAGAAAGTAGGCGTGTTCGATGAACTAACAATCACACACAGCTTCCGGCAGCAAACTGTTTGCGTTAGGCCACCTTGCACAAACGTTTCCACACAAAGAACTGTGTGTGATATACATTCCTACGGAAATGTTTTTCTAGGATTCACCATGTGGGATATACATACCTACGGAAATGATTTTCTGGGATTCACCGTGTGGGATGTACATACCTACGGAAATGATTTTCTAGGATTCACCGTGTGGGATGTACATACCTATGGAAATGATTTTCTTGGATTATCGTGTGGGATGTACATACCTACGGAAATGATTGGGTTTCGATGCCTCGCCCGATCGCACACGGCCCCAGCCTGGGTCCCTGGAGGGACTATCCTCGACGATTTCTGGGTCGTCTGGTAAGGACACCCTATCGCACACACTCACTTGGCGACGGTTCCAAATGTCGTCGCAGAAAGGGGTTAAAAACCGTTTGGTTAGGACGTCGTTGTACCGGTGATACCCTACTGATTTCCTTGTTCTTGGTTCCCCACAAGATGACTTCTGTCCCATTATCTTTGGTAGACCTTTCTTGAATACAGTTAATGCTAAGATAGTGCTACCTCTTGAGCACTGCATTGGTTTTCCCTTGAAGAGGAAAGGGTGATGAAGAAAAGTAGCCTAAGTATTTCCCTCAGTTTTGAGAACCAAGGTATCAATCCAGTAGGAGATCACGCTCGAGTCCCACGCACCTACACAAACAAATAAGAACCTCGCAACCAACCCAATAAAGGGGTTGTCAATCCCTTCACGGTCACTTACGAGAGTGAGATCTGATAGATATGATAAGATAATATTTTTGGTATTTTTATGATAAAGAGAAATAAAGATGCAAAGTAAAATAAACGGCAAAGGAAATAACTAAGTGTTGGAAGATTAATATGATGGAAGATAGACCCGGGGGCCATAGGTTTCACTAGTGGCTTCTCTCAAGAGCATAAGTATTACGGTGGGTAAACGAATTACTATCGAGCAATTGATAGAATTGAGCATAGTTATGAGAATATCTAGGTATGATCATGTATATAGGCATCACGTCCGCGACAAGTAGACCAAAACGATTCTGCATCTACTACTATTACTCCACACATCGACCGCTATCTAGCATGCATCTAGAGTATTAAGTTCATAAGAACAGAGTAATGCTTTAAGTAAGATGACATGATGTAGAGGGATAAACTCATGCAATATGATATAAACCCCATATTTTTATCCTCGATGGCAACAATACAATACGTGTCGGTTCCCTTTCTGTCACTGGGATCGAGCACCATAAGATTGAACCCAAAGCTAAGCACTTCTCCCATTGCAAGAAAGATCAATCTAGTAGGCCAAAACAAACTGATAATTCAAAGAGACTTGCAAAGATAAACCAATCATACATAAAAGAATTTAGAGGAGATTCAAATATTGTTCATAGATAAACTGGATCATAAACCCACAATTCATTGGATCTCGACAAACACACCGCAAAAGAAGATTACATCGAATAGATCTCCAAGAGAATCGAGGAGATCTTTGTATTGAGATCCAAAGAGAGAGAAGTAGCCATCTAGCTAATAACTATGGACCCGAAGGTCTGAAGTAAACTACTCACACATCACCGGACAGGCCATGGAGTTGATGTAGAGGCCCTCCGTGATCAATGCCCCCTCTGGTGGAGCTCCGGGAAAGGCCCCGAGATGGGATCTCTCGGGCACAGAAGGTTGCGGCGGTGGAATTAGGTTTTCGTGGTGCTCCTGGATGTTTGGGGGATACGTGGATATATATAGGAGGAAGAAGTATGTCGGTGGACCATCGAGGGGCCCACGAGGGTGGAGGGCGTGCCCGCCTGCCTCGTGCCCTCCTCGATCGTTTCTTGACGCCCACTCCAAGTCTCCTGGATCACGTTTGTTGAGAAAATCATGTTCTAAAGTAGGCAAAAAAACAGCAATTTGGGCTGGGCCTCCGGTTAGTAGGTTAGTCCCAAAAATGATATAAAAGTGTAAAATAAATCCCATTAACATCCAAAATAGATAATATAATAGCATGGATCAATCAAAAATTATAGATACGTTGGAGACGTATCAGATAGATTGTAAGAAACAAATTGTCGGTGTTAGCTTTGGTGATGAGTCTCATGAGTTTATTTTTTCCAAGTTTAGTCGAAATCTTCATGAAAAAGAATCGCCTAGTAAGGATGAATTAATTGGTCTTGCTTCTGTTGTTGTGCCACCTACTGATCCTTTAGAACAATATTTGCTAGACCATGAAAATGATTTACATATGCATGAAAGAAATGAAATAGATAAGATTTTCTTTGAACAACGTCATCTACTTAAACACAATTTGCCTATTGAAGCTCTGGGAGGTCCTACTCCACCTAAAGGTGATCCTGCGTTTGAATTAAAACAATTGCTCGACACATTGAAATATGTTTATCTTGATTAAAAGAAAATATATCCTGTTATTATCAGTGCTAAACTTTCGGAACATGAAGAAGAAAGATTATTCAAAGTTCTAAGGAAGCACCGAGCTGCTACTGGGTATACTCTTGATGATTTAAAGGGCATTAGCCCCACTCTATATCAGCACAAAATTAATATGGAACCTGATGCTAAACCCAACGTCGGTTAAATCCGAAGATGAAAGAGGTGGTAAGAACGGAAATTCTAAAACTTCTGGAAGCAGGTATAGTCTATCCCATAGCTGATAGTAGATGGGTAAGTCTTGTTCATTGTGTCCCTAAGAAAGAAGGTATTACTATTGTTACTAATGATAAGAATGAACTTATTGCACAAATAATTGTTACAGGCTATAGAGTGGTAATTGATTTTAGAAAATTAAAAAAAGCAACTGATACGTCTCCAACGTATCTATAATTTTTTATTGTTCCATGCTATTATATTATCCATCTAGGATGTTTTATATGCATTTATATGCTATTTTACATGATTTTTGGGACTAACCTATTAATCTAGAGCCCAGTGCCAGTTTTTGAGTTTTACATAAAAGGAATACCAAACGGAGTCCAATTGACGTCCCAATTTTTGATGATTTTTTATGGACCAAAAGAAGCCCTCGGAGTAAAAGAGTTGGGCCAGAAGAGTCCCGAGCCATCCACGAGGGTGGAGGGCGCGTCCTACCCCCCTAGGCTCCCCCCTATCTCATGGATGACACAGAGACCCCCCCTAACGTGAGACCGATGCCAGAAATTCCTATAAATACAGAAACCCTCATAAAGAAACCTATATCAGGAGTTCTGCCGCCGCAAGTCTCTGTAGCCACCAAAAACCAGTCGGGACCCTTTTTCGGCACCCTGCTGGAGGGGGATCCATCATCGGTGGCCATCTTCATCATCCCGGCACTCTCCATGATGAGGAGGGAGTAGTTCACCCTCGGGGCTGACGGTATGTACCAGTAGCTATGTGTTTGATCTCTCTCTCTCTCTCGTGTTCTTTATTTGGCACGATCTTGATGTACCGCGAGCTTTGCTACTATAGTTGGATCTTATGATGTTTCTCCCCCTCTATCTCCTTGTGATGAATTGAGTTTTCCCTTTGAAGTTATCTTATCGGATTGAGTCTTTAAGGATTTGAGAACACTTGATTTATGTCTTGCATGTGCTTATCTATGGTGACAATGGGATATTCACGTGATCCACTTGATGTATGTTTTGGTGATCAACATGCAAGTTCTGTGACCTTGTGAACCTATGCATAGGGGTTGGCACATGTTTTCTTCTTGACTCTCTGGTAGAAACTTTGGGGCACTCTTTGAAGTTCTTTGTGTTGGTTGAATAGATGAATCTGAGATTGTGTGATGCATATCGTATAATCAAACCCACGGATACTTGAGGTGACATTGGAGTATCTAGGTGACATTAGGTTTTTGGTTGATTTGTGTCTTAAGGTGTTATTTTACTACAAACTCTAGGGCTGTTTTTGACACTTATAAGAATAGCCCAACAGATTGATCGGAAAGAATAACTTTGAGGTGGTTTTGTACCCTACAATAATCTCTTCGTTTGTTCTCTGCTATTAGTGACTTTGGGGTGACTCTTTGTTGCATGTTGAGGAATTGCCATATGATCCAATTATGTTATTATTGTTGAGAGAACTTGCACTAGTGAAAGTATGAACCCTAGGCCTTGTTTCAAAGCATTGCAATACCGTTTGTGCTCACTTTTATCATTAGTTACCTTGCTGTTGTTATATTTTCAGATTACAAAAACCTATATCTACCATCCATATTGCACTTGTATCACCATCTCTTCACCGAACTAGTGCACCTATACAATTTACCATTGTATTGGGTGTGTTGGGGACACAAGAGACTCTTTGTTAGTTAGTTGCAGGGTTGTTTGAGAGAGACCACCTTCATCCTACGCCTCCCACGGATTGATAAACCTTAGGTCATTCACTTGAGGAAAATTTGCTACTGTCCTACTAACCTCTGCACTTGGAGGCCCAACAACGTCTACAAGAAGAAGGTTGTGTAGTAGACATCAACAACTAGAAAGGATCATCACCCTTTGCCTTTTATTGATCAAATGCTTGAAAGATTATCTAAGCACACACACTTTTGCTTCCTTGATGGATATTCTGGCTTTTCACAAATCCCTGTTTCTCAACCTGATCAAGAAAAGACCACTTTTACTTGTCCCTTTGGAACTTATGCCTATAGACATATGCCTTTTGGTTTATGCAATGAACCTGCTACCTTTCAAAGATGTATAACTGCAATATTCTCTGACTTTTGTGAAAAGATTGTTGAGGTTTTCATGGAGGACTTTTCTGTTTATTGGAAGTCTTTTGATGAATTTTTAAGCAATCTTGATCGAGTTTTGCATAGATGTGAACAAACAAATCTTGTCTTGAATTGGGAGAAGTGCCACTTTATGGTTAATGAAGGCATTGTCTTGGGTCATAAATTTTTTGAAAGAGGTAATGAAGTGGACCAAGCTAAGGTTGATGCCATTGAGAAAATGCCATGTCCTAAGGACATCAAAGGTATTCATAGTTTCCTAGGTCATGCTGGTTTTTTTAGGAGATTTATCAAAGACATTTCTAAAATTTCTAGGCCTCTTACTAATCTTTTGCAAAAGGATATTCCTTTTGTTTTTTGATGATTATTGTCTTGAATCCTTTGAAACACTCAAGGAAGTTTTAATTTCTGCACCTATTGTTCAACCACCTGATTGGAACTTGCCTTTTCAAATTATGTGTGATGCTAGTGATTATGCTGTTGGTGCTGTTCTAGGACAAAGAGTTGATAAGAAATTGAATGTTATTCATTATGCTAGTAAAACTCTAGACAGTGCTGAAAGAAATTATGCTACTACTGAAAAAGAATTCTTAGCAATTGTGTTTGCTTATGATAAATTTAGACCTTATATTGTTGATTCCAAAGTAACTGTTCACACAGACCATGCTGCTATTAAATATCTTATGGAAAATAAAGATGCTAAACCTAGACTTATTGGTTGGGTTCTCTTGTTACAAGAATTTTATTTGCATATCATTGATAGAAAAGGAGTTGAGAGCCCCGTAGCTGATAATTTGTCTAGGCTTGAAAATGTGCTTGATGACCCACTACCTATTGATGATAGTTTTCCTGATGAGCAGTTAGCTGCAATAAATGTTGCTAATAGTACTCCTTGGTATGCTAACTATACTAATTACATTGTTGCTAAATATTTGCCACCTAGCTTTACATACCAACAAAAGAGAAAAATCTTCTATGATTTAAGACATTAATTTTGGGATGACCCACATCTTTATAAAGAAGGACTAGATGGTATTATTAGACATTGTGTACCTGAGCATGAACAGGGACAAATCCTACGGAAATGTCACTTTGAAGCTTATGGAGGGCATCATGCTGGAGATAGAACTACTCATAAGGTATTGCAGTCTGGATTTTAGTGGCTTACTCTCTTTAAGGATGCCCGTAAGTACGTCTCATCTTGTGATGAATGTCAAAGAATAGGTAATACCAGTAAGCATCAAGAAATGCCTATGAATTATCCACTTGCTGTTGAACCATTTGATGTCTGGGGATTTGATTACATGGGACCTTTTCCTTCCTCTAATGGGTATACACATATTTTGGTTGTTGATTATGTTACTAAATGGGTAGAAGCTATTCCAACCAGTAGTGCTAATCACAACATCTCTATTAAAATGCTTAAGGGAGTTACTTTTTCCCAAGGTTTGGAGTCCCTAGATATTTAATGATTGATGGTGGTTCTGAAAGTGCCCTGCAATTCTCACAAACACGTTAGTCCCTCAACTAGGTTTGTCGTCAATACTCCAAAACCAACTAGGGGTGGCACTAGATGCACTTACAGGTTCACACTTTATTCATGGTCCTTTTGGTAAAATGCTTGCTAGTATGATGTTAACCATAGATTTGCATCACCCTATCATCCTCAGTCTAGTGGTCAAGTTGAACTTAGCAATAGAGAAATAAAATTAGTTTTGCAAAAACTGTCAATAGGTCCAGGAAGAATTGGTCTAAGAAATTAGATGATGCACTTTGGGCTTATAGAACAGCATATAAAAATCATATGGGTATGTCTCCTTATAAAATGGTTTATGGAAAAGCTTGTCATTTAATTTGCCTCTTGAGTTAGAACATAAAGCATATTGGGCAGTTAAAGAACTCAACTATGATTTCAAACTTGCTGGAGAAAAGAGGTTATTTGATATTAGCTCATTAGATGAATGGAGAACCCAAGCTTATGAAAATGCAAAATTATTCAAAGAAAAAGTTAAAAGATGGCATCACAAAAGAATCCAAAAGTGTGAGTTTAAAGTCGGAGAATATGTTCTTTTGTACAACTCTCGTTTTAGATTCTTTGCGGGAAAGCTCCTCTCAAAATGGGAAGGCCCATATGTCATCGAGGAGGTTTACCGGTCTGGAGCCATCAAAATAAATAACTCCGAAGGTACTAACCCGAAGGTTGTCAATGAGCAACGAATAAAGCATTATATCTCAGGTACGCCTATTAATGTTGAAAGTAATATTATCCAAACTTTGACACCGGAAGAACACATACAGGTGTCCTTCCGGAACACTCCAGAATCATGAAAATAAGGAGGTACGTGATACGGTAAGTAAACGGAGTCTGAAAAATCTGCAAAAAAAAATTTTATTAGTTTTGGGATATTTTGAAATTTTGGAAATAAAGAAACTTCCATAAAGCGTCCCCTGGTGGGCACAAGACACTAGGGCGCGCGGGGCTGGCTTGGTGCGCCCAGGTTGGTTGTGCCCACCTGGGACACCTTCCGTACTTCATTTTTCTCCCGTACGCTTGTCCTCCAAGATAAAAAAATCTATATATACTTCCCGAACCTGTTAACCATGGTATCGCGGAGGAATCCTATGTTCTCTTTTTCCTTTCCTATTTTCTGTTAGATCCCATCTACCATGGCTGGTTCAAGCTCCTCCAAGGACAAGTTCTTCAAGAACGTCATCAATACACATCTGCGGGAGGTGGTGTAGCACCCTCAGGTCATTGATATGCATGAGGGGGTGCTTCACCTTCGGGATGTGCCCTACCCCAAGGGGACGGGAACCGTGGAGGCTAGGCTCGAAGCTATGGAGCAAGATGTCTTCCGGTGCAAGGGGATGGTGGAGCGTAGACTCCATGCCAATAACCTCATGATCACGGACCTCTCCCATGATCTCAAGGTGGATGGCAAGCCCATGAAGGACATTATCTTCACCCTCAAAGAGCAAATCAACTTCCTCCAAAGCCAGATCTATGACCTCCAGAACCAAGTCTTTGAATATGAGGCGAGGTTTAAAGGTATGAGTTTGGCTGCTAGTTGCAGGACCCGTGAGACTCACTCCTCCTCTTCTTCACCACCACCATCTTCTTCACCACCAAAGGAGAACTGAGTGTCGGGTATGGGTACTCCCCTTGGCTTCCGCCAAGCTTGGGGGAGGTGCCCCGATATCGTATCATCCCACTATCTTTTTGCTTTTACTTATCTTAGTTTGATCTTTTTGCTTTACATGAAATAAAGTTTAGTCCAATCCTTTCTTCTTTGAGAGTTTGCTTAGTGATCTATCGTTGTAATCGTGTGCAGGTTATATAATAAAGTTTAGTTTGAGTTTTTGCTTTCTTTACTTTCATGTTGCAAATACAGAAAAGAAATAAGAAAGAAATAAAAATAGAAAGGAAATAAATTAATAGATCATATACTAATCCTGTGGTAGGTGATGGCACCACATAAGGAAAAGTATAAGTAGGAAATTTTATTAGAGATTGACAAACATAGCATTAGTCAATGATGCAACTCATGAAAGAATTAATAAGGGAAGAGAGGATTGACATATAAATATACTATCCTAGAAATCTTTTGTGATCGTGAGCCCTCATCAAAATATTATATGCCAAATTTTTTGACATTGGACAAGGAAGACAATTTAATGGTTTATGTTTGTTTATATTGACATAGAAGTCATATTGTCATAGATCCTTCAACATGTGATGCTTGCCCATATCTTTGCTAGCCAAAAATTCCGCATTAAGTAGAGATACTAGTTGTGCATCCAAAAACCCTTAAACCCAAATCTTTTTCAAAGTGTCCACCATACCTACCTAGGGATTGAGCAAGATCCCTCAAGTAAGTTGTCAACGGTGCAAAAAGGCAATAAAAATTGCTTCTAAATGTGTGAGATCATTTAGTGTAAGAGAAAATTGAGCATTGTACGAACTTGGATGACAAAGAATAAAAGCGGCAGGCTGCATAATAAAGGTTGTCATCTTAAGGGGCAATACAACATGACGTTCTCTTGCACTAAGGGATTGAGCATACAAACAAATAAGCGCATGGAAACCTCTGCTTCCCTCTATGAAGGGCCTATATTTTACTTTCATGTATTTACTTTTATGCAAGGAGTCAAAGTTTTCCTTCTATTCCTTTTTATTTTTCTCCTTTGGCAAGCATCATGTGGTGAGGAAAGATTTAGGCACATATGTCTAGTTGAATATAGATAGCATGAGTTATTATTGTTGACATCACCCTTGAGGTGAGTATGTTGGGAGGAGAAACTATAAGCCCCTATCTTTCTATGTGTCCGGTTGAAATGTTTTGCTCATGTGTTAGCAATCATAGAAGACTATATGATGGTTGAGTATTTGGACTTGCCTAAAGGCTCCGACATGTGACCCTTCCTGAAAATATGATGAATTGTAGTTGCAAAGTTGACTGAGAACATAGTTTGTTGGTTTCTAATAGAGTTTTTTCTTTATACTTCTATTGTGTGATGAACTGTTACTTATTCATGGGAAGTATATGATAAAAGTTCTATGATAAAAGTCATGTGTTTAAATTTGTTGTTGTTATAATAATCAACATGATGCTTCTATGTATGTATTTTGTTTTTATCGACATCTCTCTCTCAAATCATGTGGAGATGTTTTTCGATTTCTGTTTTTGCTTGAGGACAGGCGAGGTCTCAGCTTGGGGGAGTTGATACGTCCATTTTGCATCATGTTTTCTTACTGTTATTTATAATGTTTTCATCCGTAATAATGCTTTTTGGAGTAATCCTAATGCCTTTTCTCTCATAATTTGCAAGGTACACACCAAGAGGGAGAATTCCGGCAGCTGGAAATCTGGACCTGAAAAAGCTACGCCAGGCTACCTATTCTGCACAACTCCAAACCAGCTAAAACTTCACGGAGATTTTTTACGGAATATATAAGAAATATTGGAGCAAATAACTACCAGAGGGGCCTACCAGGTAGGCACAACCCACCAGGGCGCGCCAGGGAGCCCAGGCGCGTCTTGGTGGGTTGTGCCCTCCTCGGCCCACCTCCTGTGCCCATTTTCTGGTATATAAGTCATTTTGACCTAGAAAAATATAAGGAGAAGGCTTTCGGGACGAGCGCCACCATCTCGAGGCAGAACTTGGGCAGGAGCACTTTTACCCACCGGCAAAGCGATTCCGCCGGGGGAACTTCCCTCCCAGAGGGGGAAATCATCATCGTCATCATCACCAACAACTGTCCCATCTTGGGGAGGGAAATCTCCATCAACATCTTCAACAGAAACATCTCATCTCAAACCCTAGTTCATCTCTTGTATTCAATCTTGTTATCGAAACTATAGATTGGTGCTTCTGGGTGACTAGTAGTGTTGATTACATCTTGTAGTTGATTACTATATGGTTTATTTGGTGGAAGATTATATGTTCAGATCCATTATGCTATTTAATACCCCTCTGATCATGAACATGGTTATCATTTGTGAGTAGTTACTTTTGTTCTTGAGGTCACGGGAGAAATCATGTTGCAAGTAATCATGTGAATTTGATATGTTTTCGATATTTTGATAGTATGTATGTTGTGATTCCCTTAGTGGTGTCATGTGAACGTCGACTAAATGAGACTTCACCATATTTGGGCCTAAGGGAATGCATTGTGTATTAGTAAATAGATGATGGGTTGCGAGAGTGACAGAAGCTTAAACCCAAGTTTATGCGCCATTCCGTAAGGGACCAATTGGATCCACAAGTTTAATGCTATGGTTAGAATTTATTCTTAATACTTTTCTCGTAGTTGCTGATGCTTGTGGGAGGGTTAATCATAAGTAGGAGGCTTGTTCAAGCAAGAACAACACCTAAATACCGGTCCACCCACATATCACATTATCAAAGTAGCGAACACAATCAAACCAACATGATGAAAGTGACTAGATGAAATTCCCATGTGCCTGCTTTGCTTATCATAAGAGACCGTTTTGTCCTGTCCTTTGCCTCAAAAGGATTGGGCTACCTTGCTGCATACTTATTGTTACTATCATTACTTACTCATTACAAATTATCTTGCTATCAAACTACCCGCTACTTACAATTTCAACACTTACAGACATTACCTTACTGAAAACTACTTCTCATTTCCTTCTACTCCTTGTTGGGTTCAACACTCTTACTTATCGAAAAGGACTACAATTGATCCCTGATAACCCACAAGTATAGGGGATCACAATAGTTTTCAAGGGTAGAGTATTCAACCCAAATTTATTGATTCGACACAAGGGGAGCCAAAGAATATTTCAAGTATTAGCAGTTGAGTTGTCAATTCAACCACACCTGGAAACTTAGTATCTGCAGCAAAGTATTTAGTAGCAAAGTAATATGATAGTAGTGGTAACGGTAGCAAAAGTAATGTTTTTGGTATTTTGTAGCGATGATAGTAATAGAAATGGAAAAGTAAATAAGCGAAGAACAATATATGGAAAGCTCATAGGCAATGGATCGGTGATGGAGAATTATGCCAGATGCGGTTCATCATGTAACAATCATAACATAGGGTGACACAGAACTAGCTCCAATTCATCAATGTAATGTAGGCATGTATTCCGAATACAGTCATACGTGCTTATGCAAAAGAACTTGCATGACATCTTTTGTCCTACCCTCTCGTGGCAGCGGGGTCCTAATGGAAACTAAGGGATATTAAGGCCTCCTTTTAATAGAGTACCGGAACAAAGCATTAGCACATAGTGAATACATGAACTCCTCAAACTATGGTCATCACCGGTAAGTATCCCGATTATTGTCACTTCGGGGTTAACGGACCATAACACATAATAGGTGACTATAGACTTGCAAGATAGGATCAAGAACTCTCATATATTGATGAAAACATAATAGGTTCAGATCTGAAATCATGGCACTCAGGCCCTAGTGACAAGCATTAAGTATAGCAAAGTCATCGCAACATCAATCTCAGAACATAGTGGATACTAGGGATCAAACCCTAACAAAACTAACTCAATTACATGATAAATCTCATCCAACCCATCACCGTCCAGCAAGCCTACGATGGAATTACTCACGCACGGTGGTGAGCATCATGAAATTGGTGATGGAGGATGGTTGATGATGACGATGGCGAAGGATTCCCCTCTCGGGAGCCCCAAATGGACTCCAAATCAGCCCTCCCGAGAGGTTTTAGGGCTTGGCGGCGGCTCCGTATCGTAAAACGCGATGAATTCTTCTCTCTGATTTTGTTTCTCCCCGAAAGCAAATATATAGAGTTGGAGTTGAGGTCGGAGGAGCTCCAGGGGGCCCACGAGGTAGGGGGTGCGCCCCCACCCTCGTGGACAGGTGGTGGGCCCCCTGGTCTTCATCTTTTCCAAGGATTTTTTATTATTTCCAAATAGATGTTCCGTGAAGTTTCACGTCATTCCGAGAACTTTTGTTTCTGCACATAAATAACACCATAGCAATTCTGCTGAAAACAGCGTCAGTCCGGGTTAGTTCCATTCAAATCATGCAAGTTAGAGTCCAGTACAAGGGCAAAAGTGTTTGGAAAAGTAGATACGATGGAGACGTATCAACTCCCCCAAGCTTAAACCTTTGCTTGTCCTCAAGCAATTCAGTTGATAAACTAAAAGTGATAAAGAAACACTTTTACAAACTCTGTTTGCTCTTGTTGTTGTAAATATGTAAAGCCAGCATTAAAGTTTTCAACAAAGATTATGACTAACCACATTCACAATAATGCTTAAGTCTCAAGTTTACTCATATCAATGGCATAATCAACTAGCGAGCAATAATAATAAATCTCAGATGACAACACTTTCTCAAAACAATCATAATATGATATAACAAGATGGTATCTCGCTAGCCCTTTCTGAGACCGCAAAACATAAATGCAGAGCACCTTTAAAGATCAAGGACTGACTAGACATTGTAATTCATGGTAAAAGAGATCCAGTCAAGTCATACTCAATGTAAACTAACAATAATGAATGCAAATGGCAGTGGTGCTCTCCAACTGGTGCTTTTTCATAAGAAGATGATGACTCAACATGAAAGTAAATAGATAGGCCCTTCGCAGAGGGAAGCAGGGATTTGTAGAGGTGCTAGAGCTCGGTTTTGAAATAGAGATGAATAATATTTTGAGCGGTATACTTTCATTATCAACATAACAACCAAGAGATGTCAATATCTTCCATGCTACACACATTATAGGCGGTTCCCAAACAGAATGGTAAAGTTTATACTCCCCCTCCACCAACAAGCATCAATCCATGGCTTGCTCGAAACAACGAGTGCCTCCAACTAACAAGAGTCCCAAGGGGAGTTTTGTTTGCAATTATTTTGATTTGATTTGTATAAAGCATGGGACTGGGCATCCCGGTGACCCGCCACTTTCTCGTGAGTGAGGAGCGGAGTCCACTCCTCTTGAGAATAACTCGCCTAACATGGAAGATACGGACAGCCCTAGTTGATACATGAGCTATTCGAGCATACAAAACAGGATATTTATTTGAAGGTCTAGAGTTTGGCACATACAAATTTACTTGGAACGGCAGGTAGATACCGTATATAGGTAGGTATGGTGGACTCATATGGAATAACTTTGGGGTTTATGGAGTTGGATGCACAAGCAGTATTCCCGCTTAGTATAGGTGAAGGCTAGCAAAAGACTGGGAAGCGACCAGCTAGAGAGCGATAACAGTCATGAACATGCATTAAAATTAATCAACACCGAATGCAAGCATGAGTAGGATATAATCCACCATGAGCATAAATATCATGAAGGCTATGTTGATTTTGTTTCAACTACATGCGTGAACATGCGCCAAGTCAAGTCACTTAAATCATTCAGAGGAGGATACCACCCTATCATACCACATCATAACCATTTTAATAGCATGTTGGCACGCAAGGTAATGTTATGGTTCACCACCAGTCTAGGTAAGCAGGAAGTAATTCAATATCATCATTACGTATAGTTACACCAAGAAAATCAGCTAAGTGGGTTGCATAAATTCCACCAAAGAAATCTCCATTAAATCTATTCAGATGCAACCTACGTGCAACAATGGCTCCAAAATTATAAGATTTATCTCCCAACACAGCACTCCTAAGAATACTGAGGCCAGGGACACACATGTGACATGGTTCATATTTACCGTTAATGCATCTACCTATGAAGAGAGCAAAATAATGTATAGCAGGAAAATGAATGCTCCCTATGGTAGCTTGTGTTATATCTGTAGATTCCCCCACAGTTATACTAGCAAGAAAAATCTCTAAATTCAGATTTGCGAGGTTCCTTGATACTACCCCAATGTGGAAGTTTGCAAGAAGTGGTAAAATCCTCTAAGTCCATAGTGTAAGAATTTTCATAAAGATCAAACAGGACAGTTGGAGAACTTCTATTTTCGGGGTATTTTTATATTGCACGGATAAATCAGATAGCAGACAGAAAAATACTATTTTTATTTTATTTAATATAAATAACAGAAAGTAAGAGGAGGGTACAGCAGGTTGTGCCTTCTAGTTTCATCCATCTCATGATCATCAAAAGGAATCCACTAACAAGGTTGATCAAGTCTTGTTAACGAACTCATTCCGAATAACATGGAACCAGAGAAATTTCGAATAACACTATGTTACCTCAACGGGGATATGCACATCCCCAATAATAAGAATATCATATTTCTTCTTGACAATAGGAAGAGGAAATTCAAAACCTCCAAATATAATCGATGCAATTTTTCCAATAGAGTTGATACTATGAACTTGAGGCTGTTTCCTCGGAAAGTGTACCGTATGCTCATTACCATTAAAATGAAAAGTGACATTGCCTTTAGTGCAATCAATAACAGCCCCTGCAGTATTCAAAAAGGGTGTTCCAAGAATAATAGACATACTATCGTCCTTGGGAATATCAAGAATAACAAAGTTCGTTAAAATAGTAACGTTTGCAACCACAACAGGCACATCCTCACAAATACCGATAGGTATAGCAGTTGATTTATCAGCCATTTGCAAAGATATTTCAGTAGGTGTCAACTTATTCAAATCAAGTCTATGATATAAAGAGAGAGGCATAACACTAACACCGGCTCCAAGATCACATAAAGCAGTTTTAACATAGTTTCTTTTAATGGAGCATGGTATAGTTGGTACACCGGGATCTCCAAGTTTCTTTGGCATTCCACCCTTAAAAGTATAATTAGAAAGCATGGTGGAAATTTCAGCTTCCGGTATCTTTCTTTTATTTGTAACAATATCTTTCATATACTTAGCATAAGGATTCATTTCGAGCATATCAGTTAATCGCATATGCAAAAAGATAGGTCTGATCATTCCAGCAAAGCGCTCAAAATCCTCATCATCTTTTTTCTTGGATGGTTTGGGAGGAAAAGGCATGGGTTTCTAAACCCAAGGCTCTCTTTCCTTACCGTGTTTCCTAGCAACAAAGTCTTTCTTATCATAACGTTGATTCTTTGATTGTGGGTTATCAAGATCAATAGCAGGTTCAATTTCTATATCACTATCATTACTAGGTTGAGCATCATCATGAACATTATCATTAACATTATCACTAGTTTCAGGTTCATTACCAGATTGTCTTTCAGCATCAAAGATAGAAATATCATTTGGATTCTCAGGTGTTTCAGTAATAGGTTCACTAGAAGCATGCAAAGTCCTATCATTTTTCTTTTTCTTCCTATTAGAAGGACTAGGTGCATCCACATTATTTCTCTGAGAATCTTGCTCAATTCTCTTAGGATAGCCTTCAGGATACAAAGGTTCCTGAGTCATTCTACCACCTCTAGTCATAACTCTAACAACGTTATCATTATTCTTACTATTCAATTCATTGAGAAAATCATTTTGAGCTTTAAGTACTTGTTCTACTTGAGTGGTAACCATAGAAGCATGTTTACTAATAAGTTTAAGTTCACCTTTGACATTAGTCATATAATTACCCAAGTGTTCAAGCATATCTGAATTGTATTTCAATTGTCTACCAAAATAAGCATTAAAATCTTCTTGCTTAACCATAAATTTATCAAACTCATCTAAGCATGGGCTAGCAAATTTAGTAAACGGGATTTTAGCTTTATCATATCTATAGAGAGAATTTACCTTTACTACCTGTGTCGGGTTATCAGGACCATGAGTTTCTTCAATAGGAGATGGATTAAGGTCATATGTTTCTTCAACAGGCGGTAAATTAAGACCGTGTATTTCTTCAATAGGAGGTAAATTCTTAACATCTTCACCTTTAATACCTTTTTCTTTCATAGATTTCTTTGCCTCTTGCATATCTTCAGGACTGAGAAATAGAACACCCCTCTTCTTCGGAGTTGGTTTAGGAATAGGCTCAGGAGTTGGTTCAGGAAGTGTCCAATTATTTTCATTTGTCAACATATTATTCAATAGAATTTCAGCTTCATCCGCCGTTCTTTCCCTGAAAACAGAACCAGCACAACTATCCAGGTAATCTCTGGAGGCATCGGTTAGTCCATTATAAAAGATATCAAGTATTTCATTTTTCTTAAGAGGGTGATCAGGCAAAGCATTAAGTAATTGGAGAAGCCTCCCCCAAGCTTGTGGGAGACTCTCTTCTTCAATTTGCACAAAATTATATATATCCCTTAAAGCAGCTTGTTTCTTATGAGCTGGGAAATATTTAGCATGGAAGTAATAAATCATATCCTGGGGACTACGCACACAACCAGGATCAAGAGAATTAAACCATATCTTAGCATCACCCTTTAATGAGAACGAAAATATTTTAAGGATATAAAAGTAACGAGTTCTCTCATCATTAGTGAACAGGGTGGCTATATCATTTAATTTAGTAAGATGTGCCACAACAGTTTCAGATTCATAGCCATGAAAAGGATCAGATTCAACCAAAGTAATTATATCAGGATCAACAGAGAATTCATAATCCTTATCAGTAACAAAGATAGGTGAAGTAGCAAAAGCAGGGTCAGGTTTCATCCTAGCAATTAGAGATTGCTTATTCCATTTAGCTAATAACCTCTTAAGTTCATAATTATCTTTGCAAGCTAAAATAGCTAAAGAAGCTTCTTTATCAAAAACATAACCCTTAGGAATAACGGGCAAGTCTTCATCATCACTTTCATTAATATTATCAGATTCAATATTTTCATTCTCTCTAACCCTAGCAAGTTGTTCATCAAGAAATTCACCAAGTGGCACAGTAGAATCAAGCATAGAAGTAGTTTCATTATAAGTATCATGCATAGCAGAAGTGGCATCATCAATAACATGTGACATATCAGAACGAATAGCAGAAGCATGTGTAGGTGTCGCAAGCTTACTCAAAACAGAAGGTGAATCAAGTGTAGAGCTAGATGGCAGTTCCTTACCTCCCCTCGTAGTTGAGGGATAAATCTTGGTTTTTGGATCTCTCAAGTTCTTCCTAATGATAAGCAGATATAAATCCCAAGTGACTCAAAGAATAGAGCTATGCTCCCCGGCAACGGCGCCAGAAAATAGTCTTGATAACCCACAAGTATAGGGGATCGCAACAGTTTTCGAGGGTAGAGTATTCAACCCAAATTTATTGATTCGACACGAGGGGAGCCAAAGAATATTCTCAAGTATTAGCAGTTGAGTTGTCAATTCAACCACACCTGGAAACTTAATATATGCAGCAAAGTATTTAGTAGCAAAGTAATATGATAGTAGTGGTAACGGTAGCAAAAGGTAACGGTAGCAAAAGTAATGTTTTTGGTATTTTGTAGCGATGTAGCAATAGCAATGGAAAAGTAAATAAGCGAACAACAATATATGGAAAGATCGTAGGCAATGGATCGGTGATGGAGAATTATGCCGGATGCGGTTTATCATGTAACAATCATAACATAGGGTGACACAGAACTAGCTCCAATTCATCAATGTAATGTAGGCATGTATTCCGAATACAGTCATACATGCTTATGCAAAAGAACTTGCATGACATCTTTTGTCCTACCCTCTCGTGGCAGTGGGGTCCTAATGGAAAGTAAGGGATATTAAGGCCTCCTTTTAATAGAGTACCGGAACAAAGCATTAGCACATAGTGAATACATGAACTCCTCAAACTATGGTCATCACCGGTAAGTATCCCAATTATTGTCACTTTGAGGTTAACGGATCATAACACATAATAGGTGACTATAGACTTGCACGATAGGATCAAGAACTCTCATATATTGATGAAAACATAATAGGTTCAGATCTGAAATCATGGCACTCGGGCCCTAGTGACAAGCATTAAGCATAGCAAAGTCATAGCAACATCAATCTCAGAACATAGTGGATACTAGGGATCAAACCCTAACAAAACTAACTCGATTACATGATAAATCTCATCCAACCCATCACCGTCCAGCAAGTCTATGATGGAATTACTCACACACGGAGGTGAGCATCATGAAATTGGTGATGGAGGATGGTTGATGATGACGATGGTGATGGATTCCCCTATTCGGAGCCCCGAACGGACTCGAGATCAGCCCTCCCGAGAGGTATTAAGGCTTGGCGGCGGCTCCGTATTGTAAAACGTGATGAATTCTTCTCTCTGATTTTTTTCTCCCTGAAAGCAAATATATAGAGTTGGAGTTGAGGTCGGAGGAGCTCCAGGGGGCCCACGAGGTAGGGGGTGCGCCCTAGGGGGCAGGCGTGCCCCCCACCCTCGTGGACAGGTGGTGGGCCCCCTGGTCTTCATCTTTTGCAAGGATTTTTTATTATTTCCGAATAGATGTTCCGTGAAGTTTTAGGTCATTCCAAGAACTTTTGTTTCTGCACATAAATAACACCATAGCAATTCTGCTAAAAACAGCGTCAGTCCGGGTTAGTTCCATTCAAATCATGCAAGTTAGAGTCTAAAACTAGGGCAAAAGTGTTTGGAAAAGTAGATACGACAGAGATGTATCAATCCCCTATACTTGTGGGTCATCAGTGAGCCAATTTGGTCTGACAGGACCAAACAGGACGACTTTTGGAGGCACAACGCGGGAATTCCTCCCACGAAGAGCTAGCTGCACGGGGAAATATTTTTCGGTGCGGGTCGGTTATGTCCTTCGACAATTCAATACCAGGTGGTTTAGGGCTAGTTTTTTGATGGCCTTTTCGGGCTTCCAGAATAAGCTGTCCCTACCCAGCTTATTCTAGAAGCCTAACCAAATTTTGTTTTAGAACTATGCTTCTAAAAAATTGGTTGGGCTTCTCGAATGCTTCTAAAAGAATTTGGTTGGGCTTCTAGAATAAGCTGGGTATGAGACACCTTATTCTATAAGCCACCAAAAGAACTGGCCCTTACACCTCTTTGGAGGTAGCCCGACAATTAGAGGTAAACTGCACATACATGTTGTGGGGAAGCTTCTATGAACCAGTTTCAAGCTTGGCGGCCGAAGGCGATGTGCAGGTCAGAGATGATCGAGGCGCGACCAAGACTTGACAACAGGTTCAGGGGCTACTGACGATGTCCCGTCCCAGGGGTCGTTCACCATGCCTGTTCTTGACCTGGTGGGCCAGTCTGAGGACACCTTGGTCAATTTCGTGTTGAGCCACATGGGGCAGCGCATGACGCATTATACAAAGACTCCGAAAGACTTGATGTTCAAGCCGAAGATACCAGAGCCATCGATGACTCTACCTCCACTGGCGTAGCCGATTTTGGTTAGTAACCCTAGGACCCCCCGTATATTATATAAGACGGGGACCAGGCTCGTCGGTAGCATACATATAGTGTTGGGGATCGTTGCATGGGAAACAAAAAAAATTCCTACGTTCACCAAGATCCAATCTAGGAGATGACCATCTATGAGAGGAGAGATTGGATCTACATACCCTTGTAGGTAGCTAAGAGGAAGCGTTAAGAAACGCGGTTGATGTAGTCGAACGTCTTCGCGATCCAATCACGATCTGTCCTGCGAACTCTCAATCCAAGTGCCGAACGGATAGCACCTCCACGTTCAACACACGTATGGCTTGATGACGCCTTCACCTCCTTAATCCAGCGAGTGATGGTGAAGTAGTAGCCCGAGTCCTCTGGCAGCACGATGGCGTGATGGCGGTGCTGGTGGCGGAATCTCAGCAAAGCTTCGCTAAGAACTAGGGAGAGGAAGAGGGATCCGAGGAAGAGGAGAGGTAGTGCCGTGGCGTAGAGATGTGCTCAAGGGGTCGGCTACCCTATCTCTACCTCTCTCTATATAGGGGAAGGGAGGAGGGGGTGGCGCCCCTAGGGTTTACCCCGAGGGGGCGGCCAGGGCAGATGAGATCTCCCCTAGGGTGACTTGCCCCCCCCCAAAGCCGGGTGGAGGGAACCCTAGAGGGGCACCCCCAACCCTCCTGGTTATGTGAGATGGGGTGACGGGGGGCGCTCAACCCCTTAGTGGGCTGGTTTGCCCCCTCCCCTTGGCCCATGGGCCCCCCCAACACTTGTCGGGGCCCCCCGAAACCCCTTTCGGTGACGTTGGTCATCACCCGGTACCCACGGAACAATTCTGGACTCCACTACCCTTCATCCAATATATCAATCTTCACCTGCGGACCCTTCTGGAGTTTCTCTTCATCTGGAATCTCATCCATGACTCCGAACAACCTTCGGTAACCACCATAACAACTCAACTATACTTATATCGTCACCAAATGTTAAGTGTGTAGACCTTTCAGGTTCAAGAACTTTGCTAACATGACCGGGTCACCTCTACGGTCAATAACCAATAGCGGGACATGCATGCCCATATTGGTTCCTACATATTCTACGAAGATCTTATCGGTCGAACCTCGATGTCAAGGATTCAGCTAATCCCGTATGCAGTTCCCTTTGTCTATCGGTATGTTACTTGCCCGAGATTTGATTGTCGGTATCTCCATACCTAGTTCAATCTCGTTACTGGCAAGTCTCTTTACTCGTTGCATAATAGAAGATCCCGTGGCTAACTCATTAGTCACATTGCTTGCAAGCTCATTGTGATACTGTATTACCGAGTGGGCCCTGAGATACCTCTCCGTCATACGGAGTGACAAATCCCAGTCTTGATCCATGCCAACTCAACAGACACCCTCGTAGATACCTGTAGAGCACATTTATAGTCACCCAGTTACGTTGCGATGTTTGGTACACACAATGTACTCCTCCGGTGTCAGTGAGTTGCATGATCTCATGGTCATAGGAACATATACTTGACATGCGTAAATCGATAGCAATAAACTTGATACGACCATATGCTATGTTTATAGCTTGGGTCTTGTCTGTCACATCATTCTCCTAATGATGTGACCTCGTTATCAAATGACAACTCATGTCCATGACTAGGGAACCATAGCCATCTTTGATCAACGAGCTAGTCCGGTAGAGGCTGACTAGGGACATCTTATTGTCCATGTATCCACACATGTATTTGAGTTTCCGATCAATACAATTCTAGCATGGATAATAAACGATTGTCATGAAAAAGGAAATATGATAATAACCAATTTATTATTACCTCTAAGGCATATTTCCAACATATAATCCCTTGATAGCATACATATAGTCCCTTGTATTCAGATGTACTTTGTACACCTTCTCTCGCAATATACACAAGCAGGAGTAGGAACTACAAAAAAAATACACTTCCATGATGATACGTGTTTGTCACTGTAGGTCGCGTTTTCTTTCATGCATGTACATCCATGAAAAATTTATGACAGAATCAAGATAGTCATACCTGTGCGGTCATAGAAGTGTTCCATGACATTGCCAAAATTATCATCACGGAAGTGTCCACTTCCATGACGATAAATCGCGTGTCACAGAAGTGCTTTCGTCAAGGGTGACCGACACATGGCATCCACCGTAACGAATGCCGTTAAGCTATCGGGTCAGATTTTGGATCTGATAACCCATTAACAGCCACGACAAATGCCGATTTTCCACGTGTAAAATTCTCATTGGCTGACGGATCCATGCGTCAGCTCCGCGTTGGCACAGGTGTCACTCCTCCAACGGTCGAGATGGGCCTATGATATGTTGACACGTGGACCGGCCCAAAAGTGGCCCACAAAGAGTAAATGGGCCGGCCCAGCCGAAGGCCCATAAGATTTAGCGGACCATAATGGGCCGACCCAGCTAAATGCCCACAAAATTTAGCGGACCATAATGGGCCGGCCCAGCTAAAGGCCCACATGATTTTGCAGACCATAATGGGCCGGCCCAGCTAAAGACCCACAAGATTTTGCGGACCACAATGGGCCGGCCTAGCTAAAGGCCCACTAGATTCTGCCGACCATAATGGGTCGGCCCAGCTAAAGGCCCAACATTCTCTGTCAAATCGGCCCGTCAACGGCATGTCCTAAACTTGTCATCAATGCGGCCCATGGTCACTTCTGGCCCGTTAACAGTCCGCTAAGTAATTGGGCCGAATTACGGCCCGGTGTATTTCCGGCCTATTAAAGGTCCGGCTTCATTTGGGCCCATTTACAGGCCATCAAAACTTTCGGCCCATAAACGACCGTGAAGGATTTGGGTCATATTCGGCCACTTCTGACATTCGGCCTGTTAGAGGCCCACTATAGCTTTGGGCCACTTTCGGCCTGTTGTCATTTTCGGCCTGTTAACGCCGCACGTAAACCATAGGCCATATGTGGTCCAACGTCATATCGGGCCCATTAACAGCCCATATAAAAATGACGATAATCTAGCCCAACCAAAGTTCCGGCCTGTTAAAGGCCCGTGTATTAGGTCGGCGCATTTACGGCCCGTCCGAATTTCGGCCTGTTAAAGTCCAGTGGGTTATTTGGCACAATCAGGGCCCAATCTCACTTTCGGTCTATTAAAGGCCCATGTATTTTATGGGCTCGAGATATTTACACCTGTAAATGGCCTATTTTTACTGAGGGCCCAAATTATGTTTAGGCCTGTTAAAGGCCCACTATGGGCACAGGCCTACCAGAAAAATATGAAAGCTTATGCTGATTTAGGCCTAGATATTTTTAGTGGGCTACATGCCAATTTCGGCCCACAATAGTTTTTAGCCCAATTGGAATGGGCCTGACGAATGTTGGCATGTTTGGCTCCTATGAAGCTTTAGGCCGAATACATTACTAAGATAAACCTACACTATACAAAAATAGCATCATAATTACTGCAGCCTGAGCCAGCATCATAAATGTTGTATCACAACAAAATAAATTCCAACCATACAACAAAAGGCCTGTTGGCATAAAGTTTACAGTCCTTCCAGATAAAAGCACCATCAGATGTATAGAAGCACATATCATTTGACCTGAGTGCTAATGTTTCAGGCTGTAGAATCTGATGGAGCAGCACGATCTCCACCTTTTTCCGCCATTGCTCTTGAACAACGAAGCTAATGTCTGATAGTCTGGTTTCAAAACCATTCATATCTTGAAGACATTTCTCAACCACTATTCTTGTTTCCGAAACAACGTCCACTAGGGATTGGACTTGTGTATGGAGCACAGATATATCACTCTGTCTAGCAGGAAGATTTTGTTCAGTAGGCGATTTGGACGAGGTTACCTTGACAACCAACCCAGAATTACGCAGGAAGGTTCTTTTTGCACTGACGCACTGCAGCAAGAGGTGACATTGTGCCTGTAGTAGCCTCGTCACCTTCAGGTGGTTGTGGCTGTTCAATCATTTGTTCCATAGCTTCCTGAAAGTTTGAACTTGTAGATTAGTGTACCAGATAAGTTACTAATGAGACAAAAACAAACAAAGTAGGTTAAACGTTTATACATAACTTATTTTGGTGAACTACTGTAATACATTAGCATGTATTGTAGTGCCAACTACATAATAAAATCACTTTCGGAACATATGTACATGTAGCATGCCTACTGTATTGTCTATTTCCTCACATTCGTTGACATCTAGGGATAAAGAGACATGGTTTAAAGTAGGATGAACATAGTATGACATCATTCATATCATGGGCAAACAGATATAAAACAAACAGGCTATTTTATCATTGTGTGCGCACGTGAACATAACAACTAGATTACAGATCAAGTCTAAAAGAATATCCTTCATCTCTTTTAAACCATGTAAGGTGAAATGATACGTTAAGACAACTGTGAATAAAAGTGAACAGAGTAACTAACATTGGCTGCAAACCAAGTAGTTAAATGAACACATCACAGTACCAATCAGTTCAAGGCAGGAGGAGTAAGGACTTACAACAGCGGCTTGAACTGGTGTGCTCATGCCCTTCATCTTGTTGGTGTGGCAATCCTTGAAGATTTGCACTGCATTCGGTTCAGGTTCTTTTTGGTCCGCACGGGATTTCCTCTGTATTTGGAACAAGTCAATATAGAAACGATAATATGGCACAAAAAGAAGGAAGTAGCAGCTATTTACAAGAGCCTCGCAGTGTGCAATATAGCTACGAGATCCTGTGGTCTATTGGAATTTCACTTTAGAACGGTTGGTTTTTTTCTTCAAACAGTTAGCCTAGAAGAAGATACACTTGTAAGGCACATACATAAATACAAGTTCAATATGTGGTCTGATCAAATACATATAGCCTACCTGATACTTTGGATCAGACCAGTGTTTAAAGAGGGTTGTCCAGTCTTCATCTGTAATATATTCCACTGGAGACGTTTGGGTGATTTCATTGTTATCCTTGCCTTCAAAGTGAGATTTTCTAAGGTGGTACCGATAATGTCGCAGAGCAGACTAAAAAACATGAGTGCATGCTTGTATAGTTGCATCATCATTCGGATCCAACTTGAACCTCATCTGTTGAAAAAAGAATGTAAGTCTTATTAGGAGGAAGCTAGAAAGTATGGGACAGAGCAAGACAATATTACTAATTGCGATGAATAACATTACTTACGGATAAATGGTCAAGGAAGGTTTAAACTGGTTATTGTCTTTCTCATTCCTGTACTGGATCCACGTCGGGAGGATACATGCATGACACCTAACGGCAACGGCTACCTCTGATACTAACTTGGCTGACTCTGTAGCATTACGTGGCCTTTTTAAACCTGCCTCAAAATGGATCTCCATTCTTCCTCCTTTAGATTTTGTTAATCTGTCAAGCATTATCCCTAATGTCTGTTTCCGCTTGTGCCGTGGTGCTAGTTCAACAACGAATATGGAAAGTGTTAGTGTACATCAAACTGTGAGAGTACATATAAAGGAGCATGCAACTGCAACTTGACTCGGTCAGGTACCGTCTTGGTGTTGATGCTCATGAGGTTGATTTGATCTTGCCAAGTGTGACGCCCCCGATTTGACCGTACACTAATCATACACGCAAACGTGTACGATCAAGATCAGGGACTCACGGGAAGATATCACAACACAACTCTACAAATAAAATAAGTCATACAAGCATCATATTACAAGCCAGGGGCCTCGAGGGCTCGAATACAAGAGCTCGATCATAGACGAGTCAGCGGAAGCAACAATATCTGAGTACAGACATAAGTTAAACAAGTTTACCTTAAGAAGGCTAGCACAAACTGGGATACAGATCGAAAGAGACGCAGGCCTCCTGCCTGGGATCCTCCTAACTACTCCTGGTCGTCGTCAGCGGGCATCACGTAGTAGTAGGCACCTCCGGTGTAGTAGGGGTCGTCGTCGACGGTGGCGTCTGGCTCCTGGGCTCCAACATCTGGTTGCGACAACCAGGTAGAAGGGATAGAGGGAAAGAAGGAGAAAGCAACCGTGAGTACTCATCCAAAGTACTCGCAAGCAAGGAGCTACACTACATATGCATGGGTATCAAATGTAGTAAGGGTATCATATGTGGACTGAACTGCAGAATGCCAGAATAAGAGGGGGATAACTAATCCTTTCGAAGACTACGCTTCTGGCAGCCTCCGTCTTGCAACATGTAGAAGAGAGTAGACTGAAGTCCTCCAAGTAGCATCGCATAGCATAATCCTAACCGATGATCCTCCCCTCGTCGCCCTGTGAGAGAGCGATCACCGGTTGTATCTGGCACTTGGAAGGGTGTGTTTTATTAAGTATCCGGTTCTAGTTGTCATAAGGTCAAGGTACAACTCCAAGTCGTCCTGTTACCGAAGATCACGGCTATTCGAATAGATTAACTTCCCTGCAGGGGTGCACCACATACCCCAACACGCTCGATCCCATTTGGCCGGACACACTTTCCTGGGTCATGCCCGGCCTCGGAAGATCAACACGTCGTAGCCCCACCTAGACCAACAAAGAGGTCAGCACGCCGGTCTAAACCTAAGCGCACAGGGGTCTGGGCCCATCGCCCTTAGCACACCTGCACGTTGCGTACGCGGCCGGAAGCAGAACTAGCCCTCTTAATACAAGAGCAGGCTTACGTTCCAATCCGGCGCGCGCCACTCAGTCGCTGACGTCACGAAGGCTTCGGCTGATACCACGACGCCGGGATACCCATAACTACTCCCGCGTAGATGGTTAGTGCGTATAGACCAAATGGCCAAACTCAGATCAAATACCCAGATCTCGTTAAGCGTGTTAAGTATCCGCGAACGTCGACCAAGGCCAGGCCCACCTCTCTCCTAGGTGGTCGGAACCTGCCCTGTCGCTCCGCCTCAAAGATCCACTTGCGGGTGCTCCTCAAGACGACCCGTCTTTAGTCACCACATGTATCATGTATAAAGTATATAGTATATACCCGTGATCAACTCCCGAGTGATCACGGCCCGATAGTATAGCAAGGCAGACGGACAAGAATGTAGGGCCACAGATGGAAATACTAGCATCCTATACTAAGCATTAGGATTGCAGGTAAAGGTAACAACAGTAGTAGCAAGGACAGGCTATGCATCAGTATAGGATTAACGGGAAGCAGTAACATGCTACACTACTCTAATGCAAGCAGTATAGAGAAGAGTAGGCGATATCTGGTGATCAAAGGGGGGGCTTGCCTGGTTGCTCTGGCAAGAGAGAGGGATCGTCAACTCCGTAGTCGTACTGGGTAGCAGCGGCGTCGGCCTCGGTGTCTATCGAGAGAAGAGGGGGAGAAACAATAAATATATAAGCAACCATATGCATAGTGATGCATGACATGACAAGTAACGACGTTAGAGGTGCCCTAACGCGGTAGTAGGTGATACCGGTGAAGGGGGATGACATCCGGGAAAGTATTCCCAGTGTTTTGCATTTTTGGACAAACGAACCGGAGGGGGAAAGTTGCGTGTTCGCTATGCTACGGATGCGTGGCGGATAAATGGGCTGCGTATCCGAATTCGTCTCGTCGTTCTGAGCAACTTTCATGTACAAAGTTTTTCCATCCGAGCTACGGTTTATTTTATATTAATTTTAAAAGATTTAAATCATTTTTAGGATTTTTTATTTAATTTAATCAACATTATCCAGAATAGTGTCTGCTGACGTCATCATGACGTCAGCATGACGTCAGCAGTCAACTGACGTGTGGGTCCCGATCGTCATACTCTGTTTTAATTAACTAACAGTTAATTAGGTTAATTAGTGATTAGGTTAATCTAATTATAATTAATTAACTTAATTAATTAATTAATTAATTAATTATTATTATATATTTTTAAAATTCTTTTCTTCTCTTTTTTTAATTAAAACGTTCTGGGGCTGGGGCCCCCATGTCAGTGGCCCAGAGGGGCGATGCGGTTTACAGGCGCTAGTGGGCGCCGGGTCTCGGGCGTCTCCCGAGCGAGGGGGGAAGCGAGGCAACGTCAGTGGCAAACGCCGGCGAGGAGCGTGGCGCAGGGAGCGGCGCAGCGCGCGGCCGGACGGGAAGGGGTAAGGCGAAGGCCATGACAGAGCTGGGCGGTCGTGGCGAGGCGCCGGCCGTGGCCGCGAGCGGTGAAGGCGCGGGTCGCGGCAGAGGCAAGGCCACGGCGGGGCCGGGAAGCAGCGGGCGGGCGCTGGGGAGGCGCAGCGGCAGCAGCGGTGCGCGGCCACGGCGGGGCTCGCGCGGTCGCGGTCGAGGGATAGGGGAGAGGGAGGAGCAGGGCGGCGCGCGCGCGTGCACGCGGTGGCCAGGGGCGACAAGCGGCGGCTCTTTGGGTGGAGGTGCCCGGCCTCCGAGCGGCGCCGCGGTGCAATGGCCGGAGTCGGGCGGCGGGTGCAGCGAGCAGGAGGGCGCGGGGCCGTGGGCGGGCACTAGCCGGTCGGGAACGTGGCGCGGGCGCGGCCAGAGGTCGCCGGGCGTGCGGTCGGGCGTGCGCACGCGGGTGGAGCTCGACCGCGTCGACGGGGACGAGGGGGAGGAAGAGGCCGGGGGCCTCACAGGGAGCCTGTAGGGAAGTGGCAGCGGGGGTTTGAGGAGGAAGACGGCGACGACGTCGTAGAGGAGGCAGACCGGCGAGGGAGCGCCGGCGATGGGCGGCGGGATCGGGGGTGCAGGGTGACGCGGGATCGGGCCCCTCCCCGATCCAGAACCAGCCGAGCGTGGGGGTGCTGGGAAGGAGGGTTGAGGAGGAGGGAGCTGGGCGGCGGTGGCGATGGTGAACGGCGGCGGGGCGACGGGGATCGACGGCGGCGTCGGGCCGATGGGATCGGGGGGTTCGCCCCGATCTAGATCGGGCAGAGGAGGGAGAGAGAGGAGTGCGAGGGGGGAATGGGGATCGTGCTAGGGTTCGGTCGTGGGGGGGATAAGGGAGGCGTGGGGGGGGCGGCTGGGCCTTTGCCCAGTTGGGCCGGTTGGTGGCCTGGCCGGCTGGGCCGGTTGGGTTGGCCCAGTTGGGCCACGGCCCCGGGGGTTTTCCTTTTTTTCCTTTTTTTTGTTTTGTTTTTTTTATCTATTTGCACTTCTGTTTTTAAACCCTTTAAATTAATTAGACATTTTATAAAAATGTGTTAGCTGCACCACAATTACCTTTGTAATTTTTGGCAACCACCGAACATTTTTGTTTCAATTTTCGAAAACTTTTATTGCCGACATAAATTTTTAATTTTAAATTTGAATTTGATGCGGTTCGAACTAACGGGCGTTTAGCAACAGTAATCAGGATGACATGGCATGATTAGCGTGGGATTACTGTAGCAAGATTATCCGGGCGTTACACCAAGTCCTGTTGTGTCAGCAGTGCTTCGGAAGTAGTGTTAGGTGTGAAGGCAGCTTGGGAACTGGCCAGTTCCGGAGCAAACGAACAAGTAACTGGTTGAGATGCTGGTACAGTTGAAGCGGATGCTGCAGCTGGTGGAGCAGGTGATACTGTGTTTGTAGATTTAGCCGGTGGACTTGGACCTTCTACTGCACTATAAGTACCAGCAGAATCTTGACGCGGAACCTTTTCCGTTTCACCCGACGAGTAACAGCACTCCCTACTATATTATTTTCCTTGCTCTTTTTTGACTTTGCCATGTCAAGCTGTACCCACAACACAAAAGAATAAAACCACTCTTCAGAACTCATTGGTGCATGATACAGACAAGCAATACTTTGATTTAAGACAACCGTATGAGGATGGAATATGTAAGAAAAACAGGACGGCATGACATATTCACAGCTACGATGTGCAAACTAAGCAGAAGGATTTTCAAGAAAATAGAAGTAATGCAAGCTAGACACCATATCAAAGATGCAACCAATATTACTCTGCCAAGTTAAAAGTGTCTTGTCATAAGTGGCAATTCGAAAAATTAGAAGCAGTACAACATAGAAATCAATGCAAGATGCAACCACTATCAAACTGCCATGTTAGAAGCGTCCAATCATGAGTGACTGATGCAGGATACACAACAGCAGTACTTTGATGTAAGAACATGGTATGATAGATAGATGCAGTGTATTCTAGACACAGAAAGCCATGTCATATGCACATGTATAACGTATAAACTCAGCAGGTGCAATTTAATCAAAATAGAAGAAATACAGGCTAGACAACATATGCAACATGAAACCAATTATCACACTGTCAACTTAGAGCAAGCACCTACGATGGTGGAGTACGGGAGATGAACTCATCATGTAGACTTGGGACTTCAACTTCATTAGCACTAGCAGTGGCAAATCTAGAGAGTCTCTGTTTGCGTCGGTGGGGAGGACCACCAACATCCCCTAACTTACTCTTTTCCTTCCTATTTTCTGATATTGCCTTATGAAGTCAAAACCACAAGAAGATGAATAAAATTAGCTCTGCATAAATGGTTGATGCATGATACAGACGAACACTACTTTGATGTAAGGCAAGCGCAGGATAGGAGGATGGAATATATACAAAAAAAGACAGCGTTTCATATTCACACGTACGATAGGAGGATGGAATATGTATGAAAAAACAGTAAGCGGAAGGCATTTCAACAAAATTAGAAGAAATGAAAGCAAGGCACCATATGAACATGCAACCAATATCACTCTATCAGGTAAAAAGTGTCTCGTCATAAGAGCCATTTCAAGAAATTAGAAGCAGTACAAGCTAGAAGACAATGCAAGATGCAACCTACATCACAGTCCCAAGTTAAATGCGTCTTATGGGTAAGTGATCATTGCAGGTATAATTTGTAAGCTACGCAGATGCAATTCAACATAATCAGAAGCAATACAAACTAGACATCATACAGAAAACGCAACCACGTATAACAGTTCCAAGTAAGAGCAAGCACCTGTGATGGTGGAGTAGGGGAGATGTGCTCATCATGTACACGTATGTTCTAGAAACAGGAACACGTGTCATATTCACAAGCATTATGTGTAAAGTAAGTAGATGCAATTCAAGTTAGAAGCAATACAAGCTAGACATCATACGCAACATGCAACCACATATAATAGTGTCAAGTTAGAGCAAGCACATGTGATGGTGGAGTAGGGGAGATGTGCTCATCATCTACACAGCTGCGTTGACTGTCCAGCCTTGTGTTGTCTTGCGAATCTTGTTGGGAGGATGGCGGAGTAGAATCTGTAGAGACCCCCTGTTTGAGTTGCTCCGAAGGACCACCATCATCCACTGTCGGACTAATTTCCTTCAGCTGTAATGATTTTGCTCTTCAGAACTCATTCATGCATGATACTGACGAACACTACTCGGATGAAAGGCAAACACATGATGCGAGGATGGAATATGTATGAAAAATAGGATGGTGTGACATATTCACACCTATGATGTGGTAACTAAGCAGAAGGCATTTCAACAAATTAGAAGCACTGCAAGCTAGACACCATATGAAAGATGCAACCAATATCACTCTGCCAAGTTCAAACTGTATGGCATTTCAACAAATTAGAAGCACTACATGCTAGAAATCATATGCAAGACACAACCAATATCACAGTGGCGACTTAAAGGTGCCTTATCATAAGTGACTGATGCGGGATATGCAAGAATAGTAGTCTGATGTAGAAACAGGAACACATGTCATATTCACAGGCATTATGTGTAAAGTAAGCAGATGCAATTCAACAAAGTTAGAAGCAATACAAGCTAGACATCATATGCAACATGCAACCACATATAATAGTGCCAAGTTAGAGCAAGCACCTATGATGGTGGAGTAGGGGAGATGTGCTCATCATCTACACAGCTACGTTGACTATCTAGCCTTGCTTTGTCTTGCAAATCTTGTTGGGAGGATGGCGGAGTAGAATCTGTAGAGAACCTCCATTTCAGTTGCTCGGAAGGACCATCATCATCCAATGCCTTGCCAATTTCCTTCAGCTTTATTGATTTTGCATTGTGAGGTCATACCGACAAGAAAAAGGAATATCATTCGCTCTTCAGAACTCATTCATGCATGATACTGACGAACATTACTCTGATGAAAGGCAAAGTCATGATACGAGGATGGAATATGTACGAAAGAATGGACGGCTTGACATATTCACACCTATGATGTGGTACTCAACCTTCGACTCCCATTTCTCAAGAAACTTTCACTTGTGCGGGTTCGTATATCGGAGGCCTCATTGCACAGCATCATCCACTCCAGTTGCCCTGCACTGGAGTGCTTGGTGCTTGTTTTCACAGTTAGAATCGGTTGTCTCCAAATAAAGTAAGAATTGGAATTTCTTTTCACGGAAGGCAGCTCATCATCCAAGATGCCCCTTCACGTCAAAGGTTGATCATTGATTCTAGTTATTTGCCGTTGCAAATAACCGTCCTCTCTACGCCTAAACTGGAGACCTTGGGTGTAATACATGATCTCTGTGCTCATTTCAATATGGTGTTTGGCTCCACAGTTCTTCAGGTACTTTATATTATCATCTACACTTGTAACCATAAGCTGCATTTTAAATTTCTGCGCATAATTTATATATCATCTTGGAGTACACATTTTGTACTAATATTATGTTATATGCTCAATGAAGAGTTTCTCCATGGATGGCCTATCAATGGTGCTAGATTCTGTTAAGATCTTATATATCCAAATGAATAGTTTTGATCTGAACAAGATTATTGGCTTGCTGCAATGCTTTCCATGTCTGGAGAAGTTGTATATTAAGGTGATAATTTCACGCACATTGGAAGCCCACGTATAGTGTACTAGAACCATTCAGCTATTGCTCTTTCGACACTCTTCTTTTAGACCTTAACTGTTTTCAATCTTCATGTCTATTTAGGCAACAGGACGGGGTAAGAAAGTTATAACCAATCGGTGGATTCGTAAGCATCGGGATTTTCTCACTTCTCATGAGATTCGATTGAAGACAATAACGCTAGAACGATATGTAGCCAACCGTGCAAACACAAGATTTGTCACATTCTTCCTGCTGAATGCGAGGTTACTATTGTCCATTAGGCTTAAGTTTATCAGCAGCATGGTTTTGACGGATGGGTATGTCGAAGAGCAAAAAAGGAGTTTCAGGTGGGAAAAAGAGCTTCTGAACGTGTCGGGCTTCTATTTACAACATATTGTGGTCATAATCCAGTAAATTTTACGACCCAGGATGTTCATTCTATGGACCTGACCGATCCATTTGGCTGTGACTACCGAAAACAGTGCTGGAGTTAGATGTTGTTGCCCTTTTCAATCTGGTTTTTTTGTAAACCTGATGAACAATTAACCCTCGTGCTTTTGTACAGTTTGTAAGCTGGAGTTAGATGTTCCTGCCCTTTTCAACTCGGCTGTGACTGTCATATTTTCTTTGAAACAAGGCAAATGGCTTGCCATTCGTTTAATTTAGAGTGAAATATTGTAACAAATCCAAACCAAGGGAAATAACATCACTCTCGTCGGCTGCTTGAGCTCACTGTGCATTATAGAAGCCAAGTGATTAGCCCCCACCAGCATCCACAAACTTATTTCGAACTAGCACATCAAATGGGCTATAAATTTTCATAGGAAAGGCTGCATGACCGTGACAGATTTGGATTCTGACATTTGGGACTCGTGAGGAAATAGCCTATCCAAGGTGGTGTCGACTTACTAGACAGTCAACAAACGATTCTGCCTACCAGTCGTTGGATTGACATCCAACATCTGTCGTGTACCTTCTATCTCTTGTCTTCTTCTTCCTCCAATCGCCCAAACCAAACCACCCCGTCGGCTCCGCCTACTCCCGCCTCCCATGGCTGGCTGCGCCTCCGCCGCCCTACGGTACGTGCCCTCCAATGTTGGCCAGTCCCTCCCTCTATTCCCCCACACGTCATGTTATTCTCCGGCGACGTCAGCCCCAACACGCACCCGCACCCGAACCAGTCAACCCTCGTACTCCCCACCGCCTGCGACTGGACAGGTGCATCTTCAACGGCTCCTGTTCGTTTCGTCCGAGGCCTCGCCGTCGTCCTCCGCCTTGCGGCCTTGGTTCGCTCGCCATGCGCGGTGCGCCACCCTCTTGCGTTGTCAACGTCGTCAACAACCGAGAGGAACAAGGAGATGACTGTACGTGGAGAGATGACAGTAGGGACCCACCAGCGTCATGGCAGTACGCAAGCAAGTGCCTCTATAGTACAAGCCCAAAAATATGGTTCCTCCTAATTGGTTGGACATCTGGGGCTCACGCCATTGTCAACGTAGTCAATAAACGAGAGAATTACACTACGAGCGGCTGACACCAGGGACCCAGCAAGTCACACAGTTTTTTTTGAGGAACAAGCAGTTGTTATTTATACTAGTTTTAGTGACGGATCAGGGTAACAACGGGGCTGTGCGGGGGCTGTGGCCCGTCTAGCCAGGGTTTTATTTATGTTTACCACATCATGAGCCAAGTTGTGTTTTTTTCTTGCTGAAAATGGCTAGCCCAGTTCTATTTTTTTAAAAAGAAATGCCCAAACAAGACCTACTTGCTTTATCGGCCCTACTGGGCTGCAAATCTTTCAAGACGAGGAGAGTTTCATTCGGTTTGCCCAGAAATGGGCTGTGCATTTTTAATACACATCAAATCGGGAATTAGTTTCAATTTTATGCGTGGACAATTATTTGGATTTTATATTTATATAAATTATTTTTCAAAATAGTTTGAATGTGAATCGATATTTCTGGATTAAAAACAGTTGACCGCATGGAAATATGCAAAATTTCGTATACTTTTTAACCGTGGCCACAATATGGGGTGTGATGCTAACAAAAAGAAGATGGGCTCCAAAAAAATTCTTACAAATTAGCAAATGGGCTGTACATTATTAGAAATAATGGCAGATGGGCTCTATGTTGTTTTCCATAGATTTGAGGCTGACTTGTGCGCCTACTACAGGTTGACGCGTATGCTTTCATAAAAAAAAGGTTGACGCACACGCAACGCCCTGTCAACTTAGTCAACACACGAGAGCAGTGACTGTTGGATGTCCATCCAACGGTTGTCGTGCTTCTTCAATCTCTGCTCTTCATGCTCAAGCCGCTCAAACAAGCGCCGGCGGGACTGCCTGCTCCCTCCTCCTGCGGCCGGCTATGCTGCCGCGCAGGCCTCATAGCCCCACCGTACTCCCATCACTGGCCTAGCCATCCCTCTACTCACCCACACCTGCTGTTATTCTCCGGCGATGGCAGACAAACCAGTAAACCCTCATACTCCTCCGCGTGGGAAACAACTGCCGAGTATTCCCTGGCTCCGTGTCGTTCCCTTCCTAGGCCTCGCCGTTGTCCACCGCCCTGGTGCTCTCGGCGCAGCCTGGTCAACGTGGTCAATGAACGACATCCATCGGAACTGGACTGTATGTGGAGAGGCTGATAGCTGGGTCCATGGCCGCACGCAAGGAAATGCCTCCTTATTACGCGCAAAATAATGATTCCTCCACCTGACAGCTAGGACCCACAGGAAGGGCCTCTGTATTTCGTGAAAAAAACGTTCCCCCCGCTGACAGGTCGGACCCACCAGCTATATCTTCGCACGCAAGGAAGTGCCTCCTTATTACGCCCAAAAAAATGAATACCCCCCTGCTAGCTGGGACCCACCATATTGTTGGGCTGACTTGTGGGCCTACTAAGTTGACAGGGACGGAGAGCTTTGTCAACTTAGTCAATATCTAGTGACCGTATGATGCCCATCCAACGACCATAGTGCTTCTTCAACCTCTGGTCTTCTTGCTCCAGCCGCCCAAAGCAGCGCCGGTCGTGCCGCCTGCTCCTGCCTCCCGTGGCCGGCTGTGCTACCGCGGAGGCCTCACCGCCCCCATACTACTCCCACCACTGGCCAGGCCATCCATCCACTCACCCACACCCCCTGTTATTCTGCGGTGACGGCAGCCTCACACCGTAGCTGAACCAGTGAACGCTCATACTCCTCTCCGCGTGGGCATCCACTGCCGCGTCTTGCACGGCTCCGCGTCGTCCCCTTCCTAGGCCTCGCCGTCATCCACCGCCGTGGTGCTCTCGGCGCGGCGTGGTCAATGTGGTCAACGACCGACTTCCATCGGAAGAGTACTGTACGTGGAGAGGCTGACAGCTGGGTCCACGGCAGCCGCAAGGAAGTGCCTCCATATTACACGGAAAATAATTATTCCTCCATCTGACAGCGGGGACCCACCAGACGGGCCACCAGTATTTTGCGAAAAAAATCGTTTCCCCCTGACTGCTGGGACCCACCGGACGGGCCACCGTATTTCGTGAAAAAAACGTTCCTTACGCTGTCAGCTCAGACCCACCGGAAGTGCCTCCTTATTACGCACAAAAAAATGAATACTCCCCCAGCTAGCTGGGACCCACCTTGCTGGGAGGCTGACTTGTAGGCCTACTAAGTTGACGAGCATGAAGGGCTTTGTCAACTTAGTCAATATGAACGATTCTAGCTCCAGTGACCGTACAATGTCCATCCAACGGCCGTAGTGCTTCTTCAACCTCTGGTCTTCTTGCTCTAGCCGCCCAAAGCAGCGCCGGTCGTGCCGCATGCTCCTGCCTCCCGTGGCCGGCTGTGCTGCCGGAGAGGCCTCGCCGCCCCCTACTATTCCCACCGCTGGCCAGGCCCTGCAGCGACGGCAGCCTCACACCGCAGCCGAACCAGTGAACCCTCGTAGTGCTCTCCGCGCGGGCTTCCACTACCGCGTCGTCCCCTTCCTAGGCCTCGCCGTCGTCCACCGCCGAGGTGCTCTCCGCGCGGCGTGGTCAATGTGGTCAAAGAACGACTTCCATCAGAAGAGTACTGTACGTGGAGAGGCTCATAGCTGGGTCCACGGCCACAGCCCAATTTTTTTGTGATTTGCCAAGTAAGTCGCTTTGTCAGGCCTGTTGGCTTGCAATTCTTTCAAGACGGGGAGAGCTTTCATTCGGCTGGCCGAGAAAATGGCCCATCAGTAATGAGAAATGGGTTGTACATTTTTAAAACACATCAAACTGGCAATTAGTTTCAAATATCTTTTTTTCATTTCAAGATTTTAAATTACATTAATTTTTATGCGTGGAGAATTTGTTGGATTTTATATTGATATACATTTATTTTTAAAATCAGTTTGAATGTGAGTCGAAATTTCGGGATTAAAAACAGTTCGGACCGCACCAAAATATGTAAAATTTCGTATAATTTTTTAACAGTTGCCACAATATGGGCTGTAATGCTAACAAAAAGAATACGGGCTCCAAGAAAAACCTTAAGAATTAGCAAATGGGATGTAAATTATTAGAAATAATGGCAGATGGGTTGTATGCTGTTTTCCACATATTTGAGGCTTTCATAAAAAAGGTTGACGCACAAGCACTGACTGTTGGATGTCCATCCAACGGCCGTCGTGCTTCTTCAATCTCTGCTCTTCCTGCTCCAGCTGCTCAAACAAGCGCCGGCGGGACTGCCTGCTCCCTCCTCCTCGCGGCCGGCTGTGCTGCCGCGCAGGCCTCACCGCCCGATCGTACTCCCATCGCTGGCCTAGCCATCCCTCTACTTACCCACAGTTGCTGTTATTCTCCAGCGACGGCAGACGAACCAGTAAACCCTCGTACAGTCGTACTCCCCTCCGCGTGGGAAACAACTGCCGAGTCTTCCCTGCCTCCGTGTCGTCCCCTTCCTAGGTCTCGCCGTTGTCCACCGCCCTAGTGCTCTCGGCGCGGCCTGGTCAACGTGGTCAATGACCAACATGCATCTGAAGTGGACATTACGTGGAGAGGCCGACAGTTGGGTCCACGGCTGCACGCAAGGAAATGCCTCCTTATTACGCACAAAATAATGATTCCTCCACCTGACATCAGGGACCCACCGAAAGGGCCTCTGTATTTCGCGAAAAAAAAGGTTACCTCCGCTGACAGCTCGGACCCACCAGCTATATCTTCGCACGCAAGGAAGTGCCTCCTTATTACGCACAAAAAATGAATACTCCCCCTGTTAGCTGGGACTCAGTATAGTGGCAGGCTGACTTGTGGGCCTACTAAGTTGACGGGGACGGAGGGCTTTGTCAACTTAGTCAATATGCACGATTCTAGCTCCAGTGACCGTACGATGTCCATACAACGGCCGTAGTGCTTCTTCAACCTCTGGTCTTCTTGCTCCAGCCGCCCAAACCAGCGCCGGTCGTGCCTCGTGCTCCTGCCTCCCGTGGTCGGCTGCGATGTGGCGGAGGCCTCATCGCCCCCTACTACTCCCACCGTTGGCCAGGCCATCCCTCTAGTCACCCACACCCCCTGTTATTCTGCGGCGACGGCAGCCTCACACTGCAGCGAACCAGTGAACCCTCGTACTCCTCTACGCGTGGGCATCCACTGCCACGTCTTCCCCGGCTCTGCGTCGTCCCCTTCCTAGGCCTCGCCGTCGTCCACCGCCCTGGTGCTCTCGGCGCGGCGTGGTCAACGTGGTCAAGGAAAGGCTTCCATCGGACGTGGACTGTACGTGGAGAGGCTGACAGCTGGGTCCACGGCCGCAGCAAGGAAGTGCCTCCTTATTACGTGCAAAATAATTATTCCTCCACCTGACAGCGGGACCCACCGGACGGGCCATCGTATTTTGCCCCCCTGACTGCTGGGACCCACCAGCTACATCTTCACAGGCAAGGAAGTGCCTGACAGTCGAGACCCACCTGGTCGAAGCGTACGTAGTGTTGTCATTCTGGTCGCGAACGTGTACGTACATACTGGTCGATGTAGACGCGCGCACGTGTCATAGTAGAGGCGCGCACGTGTCGTAGTAGAGGCGCGCACGTAGCATGTACACGTACGTATAGCGGCCAAAAATACGGCCACATATGTGTACATACGGGTGGGGTCGCGAACGCCTACTCGCGCATACGTACGACCAGGGCTCGTGTACATTGCTTGGTCGGAACGGAAAAACAGCGTCGTCGTCGTGTTCATGGGGAGATAACAGAATGCGTGGTGTTCATGGGGAGGCAACAGAATGCGTCGTGTTCATCGGGAGGGCTTGGACGGAACAGGCGATGAAACCAGGCCTGGCGTACCGCAAAACGGAGGAAACGGCCTTGTGTTCGACCGGCCACGTTCGAAACGGGATCCTATTCATCGGGAGGGGTCTGACGTACCATAAAACGGAGGAAACGGACCTCCTACGGTCGAAACGGGGGTCCTGTTGATCGGGAGGGGTGTGGCGTACCGCAAAACGGACGAAACGGACTTGTGTTGGAGCGCTACGGTCGAAACGGGGGTCCTGTTCATCGGGAGGGGTGTGGCGTACCGCAAAACGGGACTCCACGGGATACTGTTCATCTCCACCGTCGACCCCCTCCAGCCTCCACGAGCTACTGTTCATCCACCGTCGACCTCCTCCAGCCTCCACCCGCGACTGTTCATCCACGGGCTCCTGTTCATCCAGCCTCCACCGCGTGCTACTCCACCTGCTACTGTTCAACCAGCCCTCCATCGTCTACTGTTCATCCAGCCCTCCACGGGGTGGTCCTGTTCATCCAGCCCTCCACGGGGTCCTGTTCATCCAGCCCCAACCGGCTCGATCAATCGGGGTCCTGTTCATCCAGAGGCAACACCACGGGGTCCTGTTCATCCACCCCCACCGGAAACTATTCATCCAACCCCCCCCCCCCCCGCAACGCTCACTGTACATCCAGAGGCAGCATCGATCGGCTTCAGTTAGCAGCAGTAGCGAAGGAATCGCTCGATTGGGTTCAGTTAACAGCCATCGATCGATCGCTCTGGTTCAGTAACGCGTAACCTGCAGTGCAATCGCTCGGGTTCAGTTAGAGCCCAACGCCTCGCTCGGGTTCAGTTAGAGCCAACGTCTCGCACACACGCGCGTACGTGTACGAGAGAAACGCGCATCGCTCGGCCCCCGACCTCCCACCGTAACCGGGAACTCTCCGAAATTTCCTCCCCCTCGCTTCTACCACGGTTTTTTTCCGTCATGGACGGCCCAAAGAATGTCATGCAGCTGCGTCTCCGGCCCGCTCAGGACGAAAAGCTCATTTTCTGTCATGATTTTTTGTCATAGAAGTAGGAGCCCACCACATCTATGATGATACCGGGTTTTGTCACAATCATCGTCATAGAAGTGTCATATGTATGACAGAAAAAAATTCGTTCGGCCCAAAATGTCACGGATGTGTCTTTTTTTGCAGTGAGGTGAGAGCCCAAACCTGGGTAAATCCTTGCCTCATGTTACCACCCAGCCCAGTCGCCTAGCCGGGATACCCTACCGAAGGATCTGCCGAATTTAGCTCCGACAGTGAGGTGGACAAGGCGGTTGTCGACGATGACAGTGGCTGACGATGACGATTTGGGAACAAGGGCGTGGAGAGAAGCTGGCAAGCTGGTCTAGTTTGACTGCACCGTGGCGTGGTTTTGATCTCTACCATCTATGCAACCCCCCTGCCGGGAAAATATCACATGATACCATCCCTTAGGTGATACATGATACCATTTCCAAAATTCAATTTTAAATGTTCCAAAAAAATTCTGAAAAATTTTGTGGATGTTTAGATCACATGAGTGTACAATCCCTAAAAAGTTCAGCTCCAAATTCCAAATATACATTGAGAAACAAAAAGACAAATCCAGCATGAATAGTGTCAAAAAAGACAAAAGTTATAATGTCACTATTCAAATCCAGATTTATCTTTTTTGTTTCTCAATGTGTATTTAGAATTTGGACCTGAAATTTTTAGGGTTTGTACATTCATGCGATGTCAACATCCACATTTTTTTTTTCAAAATTTTTTGAAACATTTAAAATTGAAAATTTTGGAAATGGTATCATGGGAGCATTGGGGAGATGGTATCACCTGACTCCCCCCCCCCCCCCCCCCCCCCCGGCCCCTACATCTGTGCGTAAGTGGCACCGTCCCAGTTATTTACGTAGACAAAATCCTATGAGTGATCGTATATAACACACTTAAGACACCTCAGTGACTGTGATTAGAGTATTTTGAAGGATGGTGCCCAAAGTGAATTCTGTGACAAGTTTAGCGACCCCAAAATTTTCACTTTTTTTGTATCTGAAATATATGGAGAGATTATCTCGATTGGTGCATTTTTATTTTACTAATTATTAGTGTGTCATCACATGTCTGTTAAAGGAATGGGGATTTAACAAAATCATACTCGGCAACCCATAAATAAAAGGAAAATAAGAAGTTATTTAGACCCGAGAAAAAGATGATTTCCAAATTAATTCGGTGGGTAAACTCGGTAGACTAAGACTTTAGAAATACTGTTTTAATCAATCTATTCAAATAAATGTTTTTACAATACAATGAATCATATTGCAGCACGACAATGGATATGTTACATATATACAATAAATGAATGAAAATCATCATTATTCCAATAATTATTTTATTAAATTAATCTGTTACATTGCCGCAAAAAATTTAATGTTTTATATATTTATTTATCTCCCACTTATACTTTAGTCATGAAATAAACAAAAAATTGTTTAATTTGTTATATATTTATTTATCTTCCACTTATACTTTAATTTGCTAAAACCTTAATTAGCTTTAGTCATGAAATAAACAAACAACTGTTTTCGTAATATATAATTCACTATCTTAATTCAGTAGTACTATTTATATACATATGATAATGTCTTGTTATATAAAGCTATAAAAAATATTTAAAATAATATCATGTCTAATCTGATTTAACATTACACTGCCCGGGCAGGAAAATTAATGCGCGGGTCGCGTGAGGAGGCCTCCGCCCCTCCCCTTAATAAACAATTCAAAAAGAGCACCCGCTGCTGCATAGTTTCACGGAGCAGGCGTCTCGCGGATCGGCACGCGGTTCCTCTTCCTTGAACAAGGTGGCAGAGGCGCTGGGCATTCATCGGTGGCGGCCGCCGCGGGATACACGGACGTCCGGAGAGCGAGGTACGTGCCCGTCCCTCTGAGCAAGACCATCTCCGGCTTGAGGCTGCGGTGCAGGAAGTCATGCGCTCTGAAGCGAGCGACAGCTCGGCGGCATGGAACCTGCCTGCTGAGCAGGCGGCCGCCGGGGCGGCGAGTGTAGGTGGTTCCCCGACAAAAAAGAAGGACGAGCAGGCGGCCGCCTGGGCGGCGAGTGTAGGCGCCGCCTACTTCCCGGGCAAAAAAGAAGGCCGAGCAGGCGGCGAGTGTAGGTGGTTCCCGGGCAAAAGAGAAGGGCGAGCAGGCGGCCTCCGGGCCCGGGGCGGCGAGTTCAGACCACCCTGGGGTCCGGCGTCGAAGGCGCGCGTAGAGGGTCGGCACGGCGGGTGGGTGGTCAAGCGAGGAGAGGACGCCGTAGAGTGGCGGTGGCCAGGTGCGTCCAGTACGGGAGTACGGCCGCGGCCGGCGTCCGCGCGCGATGGACGGCCGGAAGTGTGGGGAAACGTCAGAGAAGAGAAGGGACGGTGGGGCGGGCTCAAAGTGCGTCCACTGGCGGACGAGGAGACTGACATTTGAGCGGTGGCGATCGTGGCCGTGGTGGCGGCGGAGCAGGGGAGGGGAGGGCGGATAGAGCGGAAGAGGCGGCGGAGAGGAGGTCCCGCAGGTGGGTGGTGGAGGCAGCGTCTCCATGGGAGGGTGGTGGAGCCGTGGAGGTGGCGTCTCCATGGCGACGGAAGAATCTGATTCGGTCGATGGAGGCAGAACTGGCGGGTCCTCCGGCGCCGCGGCTCGATTATCCTCGGCCATGCTCGGCTCGCGGCAATCACCCCACACCTGCCCTCTGCTGTATGCAGACTTGGCCGTAGGGTGGCGGTGGAGAGGTGCGTCCAGTTCTGGGAGGTGGACGATGAGTCTGACGGCAGCCGGCGTCCGCGATGGACGGCTGGAAGTGTGGGGAAATGCAAGAGAACGGAGAGGACGGTGGGGCGGGCTGGACGTCCATGGGCGGACGAGGAGAGTGTGATGCTTCCATGGAGGGGAGGGAGGAATTTTTTCGAGTCTGCCATTTGAGCTCGGCCATGCTCAGCTCACGGCAACACCCGGCCCCTGCACTCTGCTGTATGTCTGTATGCAGAGCACGCCAAAATCCGCTTACAAGGCCGACTAGTTACTTCAAATGCGATTCAAGTACATTCGATCTTAGCAGCTCTGTCTTGGACTCTTGGTTATACCATTTCGAAATCCCAATATGAAATTGTTAGACTTTGTAACGTAGCCCAACTGTGTAATATGTATCATGTATCATTATAAATATATGTGATAGGCCACCCCTAAAGGGTAGAGCCAGTTCCCACAAATCCTACGTCTAATATGGTATCAGAGCCAAGAGATCTTGAGTTTAAGACCCTGCCAACGCAGTATTAAATAAAATGATTCTGCGGCCTACATCGATCCCACGTCTAAGAACTAAAATAGCCTAGACGTGAGGGGGAGTGTTGAAATATATTGCCCACCTCCCTCCATCAGTTCTCTCTGCATTCTCGGATGCCGATTGGGCTGGGTGTCCAGATGACAGGCGATCCACGGGGAGACATGCTGTATTTCTGGGTCCTAATTTGATCGCCTGGAGTGCGCGCAAGCAAGCCACTGTTTCCCGCAGCAGCACAGAGGCTGAGTACAAAGCAGTTGCCAATGCAACTGCTGAGCTTATCTGGATTGAGTCTTTGCTTCGAGAGCTGGGAATCTTCCAGTCACATCCTCCAGTTCTTTGGTGTGACAACATCGGTGCTACGTTTCTTTCGACAAACCCGGTGTTCCATGCACGAACCAAGCACATTGAGATTGACTATCACTTTGTGAGAGAACGTGTTGCACAGAAGCTACTATAGATCAAGTTTATCTCCTCAAATGATCAACTTGCCGACATCTTCACCAAGCCTCTACCTTCTCTCATGTTTGAGGTCTGTAGGCGCAATCTCAACCTCCTAGATGCATCAGGAGTGAGTTGAGATTGAGGGAGAGTGTTAGACTTTGTAACATAGCCCAACTGTGTAATATGTATCATATATCATTATAAATATATGTGATAGGCCACTCTTAGAGGATAGAGCCAGTTCCCACAAATCCTACGTTTAATAGAAATCACCACATATATTTCATTGCTGTTAATGGCAGATGGACGCTGAGGCCTATTCAGTATATGATGTGCCGATCACACAGCTGCTCAAAGTACCCCAAGACGAGAGTAATATTGAGGAATGTTGGGAAGGTAGTACGATGCTAGTTTATTCTTCTCTGAACTTAGATCAACTACATCGTGGACTGGACTTCGGAGTCGATTGATGAAGCTTTTCTTGCAGCTCCACTCGGCCCTCCTACTTACATGATGGAGGGCAACTTGACTCACGACGCGGCGCCAGCCACCACGCTGCCGGAGAGCGGTTGTACGCGCAAGAGAGGTCCTCGCAAGAGAAGAATACCATTACGCACGGATCAGACTTGGTTTTTGGGTAACCATTTTGGGGTAAGACCGTAAGAGTCATGCTTATATATTCTCAGGATGAAATCCCACGGAGTATTTACACATGTATCTAGTGTTCTCTTTATATTGTCCACCCATATTTGCTTGGGATTTTCATCTGTAATTAATCCATCAACGGACAGCAGCCAAAGAATTCTATGTCGTCAGTTGTTTGAACACGGTGCACAAAACCGTGGACTACGAACCAACAACGAGCATTGGACACTACGGGACTCGCGGGATATGCCTATGGCCCAGGGCCGTCGGCATAGGTTCTTTGCCGTCGGCATAGATCTATGCCTACGGTCGCCGTCGGCATAGCCCCGTCGGCGTAGATCACGTCAGCGTAGATGTGTCAGACCGTCGGCGTAGTATAGCCGTCGGCATAAGTCCATATGCCGACGGCCGTGGTATAGCTGTCGGTATAGCTTAGCTGTCGGCGTTGTTTTCCGTCTGACGGCAACGGACGGCGCCGTCAACGGCGCGATTCAGGAGACGACACGTGGCGCAGGTATGCCGACGGCTAGGTCGTCGGCATAGACGGCATAGATTTCCATCTATGCCGACGGCTTTGCCGTAGGCATATGTCTGCCACGTGGCAGCTCCTGGTTTCTCCTGGCAGCAGGGCTATGCCTACGGCAAAGCCCTCGGCATAGTTTGCCACGTGGCAAGCCCTGGTAACTCCTGGGCGTATATATGCCGACGGCTTTGCCGTAGGCATAGTTTTTTTTTGTTTTTTTTATTTTCCCTGTTTTCTCTTTTCCAAATCATTTGACAGCATTTCAAAACAGAACAATATGAAATTATGCAGAAATATGACAATTCATCATGTGAACATACTCAAGTTCATCTAAACATACTCAAGTTCATCACATCATCTAAAGATCATCACCGATGGAAGTTCATGAACATAAAAGTAGTGCAAGACATGAAACATGATAAAAGTAGGAATATGAAAGGTATGGCACGATGGCCACATGCACGGAATCATCAAGCAAGAGCACCCCCGCCAAAAGCACCACCTCCGCCATAACCACCACCACCTCGGTCAAAAGCACCACCTCCGCCAAAACCACCACCACCACCTCCACCAAAACCGTCATCGCGACCACCACCACTCTGCCAGATCGGAGTGACTGGGGTCGACGGAGCAGGAGTCGAGCCACCGGTCCCCTACATGTTTTAGAAAAGATTCTAACGGTAAATATGATATGATAGTGTTTCATGAACGAGAACTAGTTTGCTAGTAGTTAGGCAAATGTACTAACCGGACCATCACTGCCTAGTGCCACCCATTCATCGAACGTGGGCACGTGTGGGGGTTCTCCCGCAGGTGGTGGTGGGGGTCCCATTTGTGGTGGATCCGTGCGGTTAGTCCAAGACGCCAACATAGACTGAATGTTAGTTAAACAAGCAAACTAGAAGATCAGAAGGAATGAAAGTGCAAAAATTTAGCTTGGTTTTAAGAGGGCAAAACTAACCATCATCATCTGACGGTTGTAATCATCGTTTGCCTTCACTCGTTTCAAGTACTCCCGCACCTCGAGATTCCTATGCTCGACAAACTCCTTATATGCCTACATAATTTAGGTTGTTTCTAAGTGAGCAATGCTGAAAATAAACTGAGAATGCAAGATAGAAAAAGATAAGGAGGAAGTACTTACAGCATGCTGGCGGGCTAAGGGAGTCTGTGAACGCCCCGTACTCTCTAACTGGCTCGGGTTGCTAGCCCGAAGCCGTGTGTACGAGATCGAAGGAGTGATGAAGCCATCAAAACACGGATACCGGCCATTCTTCTTCCCCTGGATGGCCACCACCGCCGTGTCGTCGATCTGAGACTGGGCGACCTCAGCAACAGGAACATCCGGATGCAACTCCTGATAGTGATGAATGTAAGACCCCAGGTGCTCCTCGGTCTTGCCGTAGTACTGGCTCTCGCTCTCCTTGCGATGACTCCGCTCGCGGGCCAGCTTCCACGACTCCATGTCTGAGAGCGGCCTCTTCAACTTGTCCTCCTACAACGCCAAATAGAAGTCAGCCATACATAAGAACATGACGTAAAGAAGAACAAAAATGCATCATGCACATAGATATACCTTCATGGCCTTGAAGCCCCAGTGGTTCCTGTTTCCTTGGCCGTGTGTCCCGTCGTCTCCACGGTTAGCCCGGGCCTTGATGCTCTTGGCAGCAAACTCTGCATCGGCGCCGAGCCACCTATCCACCAAACTCGCCCATCCGTCATGCCTTCCATAGCACCAACGAGGAACAACCTATGCAAATTTTGGAAGCATGACATGTGAGCACGAAACATATAGTTGACTGCTTGAAACAATGAAAAGTTAGTGATAGTTACCATCATGAACTGCTCCTTGCTCAAGGTAAGTCGTAGCTTCTGCGCTTGAGTTTTGGGCATCTTTTGGTGCAGGTAGTAGTGGTAGTACTGCGAGACGGCAACCCAGCGCACCTCGTACTGCAACTGACGAGCTTTCTTCTTCGCAGCCGCAAGCAAGACCACGTCGGCTCTGGCCTTGTGCTCGTCAAGAACTCTATAGAGTTGCTGCAATCATGCAAAAACCAGAAGCAAACAAGGCATGAGTTGAGTGATTCAATGATAAACTATGAACGAAACTGAAGACAAGTAATTCAGAAGAGAACTTACCCAAAATTTGGTGATCACGGCCTTAGCGGTCGTCCCGTACTCCGCGTTGCTGCAAGCCTCGTAGTGGGCCCAGCTCGTGGCCAAAACCCGCTGCTGCGGGTCCCTGTCTGGCCGCGGGCAGAATAGGCCAGGCCAAAACTCCTTCAACAGGACAGTGATAAGGCCGTTCGGTTTACGGCCCTTTCCGTGAAGGATCCAGTTTCTGCAAAAGAATCAAATGATTGCCATGTGTACAATAAGAAAATGTTGTCATGTGTTGAAAATATGATTGAGAGGCACTTACTCTGTCCCCACAGGTTCAATGAGCCACTTGTGCTCCTCGATAGAAGGTGGTGTAGGTAGTCCGGCATTACCACGCAGCCACCCCTGCGAAGAACCCAGTGGCAAGTCACCCCACAACGCGGGATCAACCTCCCCTCCACCCTCCTCGGCCTCCTCCTCACCCTCCTCCTCGGCCTCCTCCTCCTCGCCATCAGGAACATACTCCTTCTCCTCAGACTCAGAAGGTGCCTCTGTATAGGAGGGCATCGAAGAAGACCCTCCTATTTCAGACACGGCCCGGAGTTTTTTGCCCCGGTTGCCTCTCCCCCCACCTCCTCCTCCTCTAGGGGCTCTTCCCCCACCGCCTCCTCCTCTAGGGGCTCTCCCCCCAGCGCCTCCTCCTCTAGGGTCTCCTCCCCCGACCCCTCCACCTCCCTGTGAGGTGTCATCCTCGCGTAGTCGGGAGGGAACCTTGTGGGCTCGTCCACTCCGAGTAAGTCCTTTAAATTTACTGAGGAAACTAGCGTCGCTGGACTTGCCCATGATTATTAAACCTGCATTGAGAAGAGAATAAACAATTAGTAAGGATATCAATTAAACAAGCATACAGGAAAAACATTAATACCAGAAGAGCACATTAAGCATACTATTGTAATGATCATTAAAAGAACTTACATTTTCTAGAACCCATATGAATCATCACTATTGTAATCTATTTGTGGACCGGTCTCATCATCACTATCACGCATATCTTCTTCGTTGTCTGACGGAGGTGGAGGCTCTTCCTCATCGTCAGCGTCTTCATTTAACTTTTCAAGCATAATTATGTCTCTTTGATTCACAACTGCCTCACCATCAATCCGTGCGTCGTCGTCGTTTGGGTCCAGGTCAACATAACCCAAGTCATCATCCTCGTTGTTTCGGACCACGTCATCATGTTCCTCTTGATAGAACACTCCCTCGTATGTCATGGGGTTTATGTTGTAGTAATCATCATCGTTCGGGTCCGGTAGCTTACCATGCGGCGACACCTTGAACACAACTTCCCAACCCTTTAGGTACTCTTTCTGGCATGGGTAAGGCAGATAATATACTTGTGTGGCCTGGGTAGTGGCGATAAAGAGATCAGCTCCGGCATAGACGGTTGATGGTTTAACTTCAACTAAACCAACAGAAGGCGTATGTCTCAGACCCTTTTTGGGGTCGAACCATCGGCATTTGAACACAGTGAGACTTAGGTGTTCGCGGCCACGTTTGAATGTAAGCTCGTATATTTTTCCTACCCTTCCGTAGTAATCTACTTCATTATCTCCTTCAGTGAAGACTCCGGTATTTATGGTTTTGGGATCAGGCCGACTGTTCTGGTGCTCCTCTGTATGGAAGCGATACCCATTCACATCATACTTTTCGCATGTCATGACAACAGGATCAAAACCCATGGAAACCCATCTCAATTCTTCATCCATTGATTCGGTCGGATCATTTCCCTACAAGTTTAATTGAAATTATAGGGTGCATGAGTTTAATTGAAATTATAGGGTGCATGAGTTTAATTGGAATTATAGGGTGCATGAGTTTAATTGAAAGTGTGAAAAATTACTTTCTCGATGAACCACGCAATGAAATTTTTCCTTCCATCAGCACCCTTTCGGAGAAGAGCAAGTGCCTCCGCTTCAGAAGGAGGCAGCATTCCCGTCCATTCTTCTTCAACGAATCGACTACAATAAGAAAAGCGGTATAAGAACTAGGCAAAGTGAACATGACGAATTGACTAAAAGAATGGTGCAAAGGTATTACCTCATCCACTCATCCTCAACTTCCTTGATGTTGTGCAAGATATAGAACATGACATCCTCCCACTCATCTCGTGGCATGAGATAAGATTTCGAGCATCCAGCCCTACTACCTTGCCCGATGAATAGAGGCAACTTGGGTTTATACTTGGGTTCTTCTGTATTGTATCGAGACACCTTATTGTGCAACGTGGGAACATGGTCCGGATAGTAGGCTGTCCTGAGGTCTGCCACCTCCTCTAGGATAACTGCCTCAGCTATGGAAGCTTCAATCTTAGCTTTGTTTCCACATTTCTGTCTCAGATGCTTGTTCTGTCTCTCAGGGCCGTACTGCCAACGATTCTGCACAGGGGCCCCCAACAATACCTCGTTCGGGAGGTGCAAAAGGAGATGTGACATCGGAGTAAAGCAGCCTGGTGGGAAGATCTTCTCTAGCTTGCATATCAACTCCGGCGCCTTCTTATGCATTTCTTTTATCTTCTCAGGACATACTTCTTTAGCACAAAGCGTGCGGAAGAAATGGCTTAACTCCGCAAGAACACGCCAGACACGCTCGGGAACATAGCCCCGAACCATCACCGGCATAATCCGCTCAATCCATACATGATAGTCATGACTCTTGAGCCCGGTCACTCTGCCCGTTGAAAGATTGACCCCCTTACTTATATTCGACGCATAACCATCAGTGAACTTCACGACGTGTTTCAGCCACTTGAATGTCTCCATCTTATGATCCTTTTTAAGTACGAAGTCAGCATCTGGCTTGAACCAAGATTTTCGACTGCCTGTGGGAGGCTGCATGTGTAGACGTGGTCTATCGCAAATATTCTGTTGATCAACTCTAGCATTAACATTATCCTTTGTCTTATCAGGAATGTTGAGAATCGTGTGAAAAAGGGACTCTGCGACATTCTTTTCGGTGTGCATCACGTCTATGTTGTATGGAAGTTTAAGGTCCTTAAAATAGGGAAGCTGCGTGAAGGGGGTAATGTGAGTCCAGTTGTGCGTCTCACCATATCCTTCAAAAAATTTCCCTTTACTTTTTCCTTTGCCCTCGCCCTCGTCTTCGCCTGTGGATTTGCCTTTGCCTTTCCCCTCACCGGCAGGCTTAAGAGCTTTTAGCTGAGCAAGCACATCCGCACCAGAAAACGTTGGAATCTCGTTTACTTCATGGACAACTTTGCCTTTTGTGAAGTTCTTCTTGTCTTCCCTATCAGGATGGTCTGGAGGGAGGAACTGTCGATGCAGGTCAAATGCAACATACTTGCCACCCTTCTTCAGCCAAATGAAAATCAAGGCCTGCATGCACACTGGGTAAGGCATCTTTCCACTTGTACACCATCCGCAGAACAAGGCATAACCGGGAAAGTCATGCATGCAATATTGTAGCCAAACTTTCATCAAGAAATTTTTCTGCAGATGTCGGTCGTATGTCAACCTCGGGAAGTACCAAGAATGGTGCAAATCATCCACCAACGGCTGCATAAACACACTCAAATTCTTCCCCAGATATTCAGGCCCCGGAATTATAAGCGACAGGAACATGGTCTTGCGTTGCATTATGGCGTCGGGAGGGAGATTCAGCGGAATAACAAATACGGGCCAACAGCTGTATGGATTAGACGACATACCATATGGATTGAACCCATCACCTGTTATAGCAATTCTGACATTCCCAGCCTCGGCTGCTTCCTCCGGGTACTCTATATCGAATGACTTCCATGCTTCACCTCCTGATGGATGTACAATTTTTTTTGGATTGTACCTTTTCCCTTCCTTGTGCCACTTCATCATTTTGGCAGACTCCTCGATGATGAAAAGGCGCTGCAGTCTTTTTATAAAATCAAGATACCGAAGAACCTTCACAGGGATTTTTAGCTGCTGCTTCTGACCATGCTTATTGACCACCTCAATATACCGAGAGGAACCGCACTTCCTACAGTACTTGTCATCTGCATACTCATGCCTAAACAAAAGGCAATTCTTTGGACAAACATGTATTTTCTCATAGTCCATCGAGAGCGCCTTCATGATTTTCTTCGTACCGTACATGGTTTTCGGCAGTTCATGGCCCTCAGGCAGGCTGTTAGCCCATACTCCCATAAATGCTTCGAAGCAACCTCGGCTACAGCCGTACTCAGCCTTGACTGCCATCAGTTGCGACATGGCATCCAGCACAGACAGCTTGGCACCCTCATAGAGAGGTTTCTTTGACGAGGCCAATATTTCCAGGAAGGCCTTTACGGTTTCCTCTGGCTCCTTCGGTTCATTCGCTGAATGTGATGGAGGTGTCGGCTGTGCAGCAAAGACATCATCTAGCATGTCTCTAACCCCATCGTCCTCATAACCAGCGACGCGTTGTCGTATCACATCCTCTCTACCACGGTCCCGCTGGGCAAAGTTTATCGGCATATTAAAGTTGGGCATAAATCCATGCGTGCGAAGGTGCTTAGTCATCTCACTCTTATCTCTGCGGATACGCCTCTTACATCTGGCACACGGGCATTCTGGCACCATCCTCATTGGACTACGGAATATCTCTTTCAAAAACACATCAGTTTTCTCGACCCACTCTGTTGTTACTTGATTCCGACGGAAAAACCCACTATACATCCACTGATTATCTGCTATCTCTGCTTTATTGGAAGCCACACAACAAAATTAAGGATTCATTTAAATTACTCACATCAATATTTTATTTTTTACAAGGTTGACGAGAAATGACATTTAATCCACCTACATCTCTAATAGGTAAAGATGGGTCCTAATCCCACCCGAGAATGTGTAGATTGAGTACGTTGTCCATGCTCTACCCCATTCCGAGACAAAATTTCGGCAGCACCTCCCCGCTGTTCTCCAAATACACGTCTCGGCAAAATGCCGAGAGAATGTGCATCCGGAGAACAACAGGGAGGCGCCGCCGAAATCCTGTCTCGGAACGGGGTAGAGCATGAACAACGTAACCAATCTACACATCCTCGGGCTGTCCGTGGAAAGCGCTGGACAATCCGAAAGAGCTGCGGTGATAAATATGCAATTGAATGCATATTTATCGATGCAACCCTTTCAGACGGGAGACCTAGGTTACGCGACTTGATGTGAAAAATTAATCTAGTGACATGATTAAAAGAACGTATGAGGTGGTGGATTTGTAGCTCACCCTCGGATGTAGATGATGTAGTCGATCAGCGAAGGGACAATCAAAGACCAAGAGCTCCAACGTCAATGATCACTCCACCGGAGGCAACACCAGAAAATCCTCTAAATTCCACCAAATGAAAAAAATTAGGTCATCACATCACAAATAAAGCATCATCACACATCACATCATATCACAAACTTGTTTTAGCAAGACCAACTTGATGAAGTAACCACTCATCATATCCAAATTTTAACTTTCGTCTCTCTATCTTCACAAAAAAATTACTCTTCCCTCTCATCTCATCTTCACAATACATATATCTATAATATTGAGTATGTATCTAAAAACATAGTAAAACTACACAAATATCCATTCATCTCATCTATCTATCTCACATTATGCACTTAATTTTTTTCACATTTATACTCTCTTTCATTTCATTCATCTATCTAACATCCACCTATCTAATCATCTATTACTATACATATATATGCATTCATCTACAACATTACTACACAAAAAGGTAAAAAAACTTACCTACGGATGAGGGGGCGACCACCGGAGCAGGGGACGACCACCGGAGCAGGGGGCGGCCGGTCGGGGCAGGGTACGACCACCGGAGCGGCAGGGGGCGGTCGCCGGAGGGGCCGGCCGGTCGGACCAGCAGGGGGGCGGCCAGGCTAGGCCGTGGGCCGGCCGAGGTCGAGGAGGAAGGGGCGGGGGCGGCTGGAGCAAGGGAGGGGCGGGGGCGGCTGGAGCAAGGGAGGGGCGGGGGCGGTTGGAGCGAGGTGCGGCGGCGGCGGCAGGTCGGGGAGGGGGTGCGGCGGCGGCGCAGGTCGGGCTCGGGGAGGAAGGGGCGGGGGCGGCTGGAGCAAGGGAGGGGCGGGGGCGGCTGGAGCGAGGTGCGGCGGCGGCGGCAGGTCGGGGAGGGGGTGCGGCGGCGGCACAGGTCGGGCTCGGGGAGGAAGGGGCGGCGGCGCAGGGGTCGGGGTCGGGGGGTGCGGCGGCGGCAGCTCGGGGTGTGGGGGAGTAAGTGAGTGGTTGGGGGAGACAGCGACTGGATAAGGTCAACTATGCCGACGGCTAAGCCGTCGGCATAGCTCAGGGCGCCACGTGTCACCTATGCCGACGGCTTTGCCGTAGGCATAATTTTTTTTTGCCACGTCAGCGATCCGCGTATAAGCTTCCCTATGGCCGCAGCTATGCCGACGGCTTTGCCGTCGGCATATTTTTATTTTTACTTTTCTTATTTTGTATAAAAAAGCCGTCGGCATATTTTTATTTTTACTTTTCTTATTTTGTATAAATTTTGTAATGTTTTCTTATTTTTTATAAATATTTTAATGTTTTCTTATACATATTTTTTACATGCAGAACATTATTTAAAATGTACCATACATTTTCTTTAGTGATTTGAAACATTATTTTTAATGACATGATCTTTTTTTATATTGTACAACAATTTTCTAAAATATCACGTATATTTTTTTCTATGGTCTCATGAAAGGTGATACATAGGAAAGCAACTGACTGAGGGGTACCGTTACCGAGTGCCTGATCCGGTAACTATGCGAGTGCCTGATCCGTCTACTACCGTGTCATCGCCGTCCGTGAGGGGGGCACGCCCCGGAGACACGTGCCCCCTTTGACTTTGCACGGATGGGCTTTGACCAGTGGACCTCTCCACCCGGTTGTGTCGGGTCAGCCCAGAGGGACACCGGGGAGCAACATCTGGGCCAAACCCACAGCTAAATCCACTCCGTGTAGACCCGATGCGGTAGTTTCCCCCCTCCAGGTGCCGGCGGCGGCGCCGTCCGTGAGGGGGGCCACGCACCGGAGACGCGTGCGGCCTCTTCGGACATGCCACAACACCACCCCGCATGTATGAGGGCCCGGTACGACGCTCCGGTGGCATTGCTACCCCCCAGGGCCCCCGTCCCGCCTAACCCTATAGCGGTTGACCACGGGATCTAGACCTTTGACTTTCCATGGATGGGCTTTGACCAGTGGACCTCTCCACCCGGTTGTGTCGGGTCGGCCCAGAGGGACACCGGGGAGCAACATCTGGGCCAAACCCACAGCTAAATCCACTCCGTGTAGACCCGATGCGGTAGTTTCCCCCCTCCAGGTGTCGGTGGCGGCGCCGTCCGTGAGGGGGGCCACGCACCGGAGACGCGTGCGGCCTCTTCGGACATGCCACAACACCACCCCGCATGTATGAGGGCGCGGTACGACGCTCCGGTGGCATTGCTACCCCCCAGGGCCCCCGTCCCGCCTAACCCTGGAGCGGTTGACCACGGGATCTAGCCCTTTGACTTTCCACGGATGGGCTTTGACCAGTGGACCTCTCCACCCGGTTGTGTCGGGTCGGCCCAGAGGGACATCGGGGAGCAACATCTGGGCCAAACCCACAGCTAAATCCACTCCGTGTAGACCCGATGCGGTAGTTTCCCCCCTCCAGGTGCCGGCGGCGGCGCCGTCCGTGAGGGGGGCCACGCACCGGAGACGCGTGCGGCCTCTTCGGACATTCCACAACACCACCCCGCATGTATGAGGGCCCGGTACGACGCTCCGGTGGCATTGCTACCCCCCAGGGCCCCCGTCCCGCCTAACCCTGGAGCGGTTGACCACGGGATCTAGCCCTTTGACTTCGCACGGATGGGCTTTGACCAGTAGACCTCTCCACCCGGTTGTGTCGGGTCGGCCCAGAGGGACACCGGGGAGCAACATCTAGGCCAAACCCACAGCTAAATCCACTCCGTGTAGACCCGATGCGGTAGTTTCCCCCCTCCAGGTGCCGGCGGCGGCGCCGTCCGTGAGGGGGGCCACGCACCGGAGACGCGTGCGGCCTCTTCGGACATGCCACAACACCACCCCGCATGTATGAGGGCCCGGTACGACGCTCCGGTGGCATTGCTACCCCTCAGGGCCCCCGTCCCGCCTAACCCTGGAGCGGTTGACCACAGGATCTAGCCCTTTGACTTACCACGGATGGGCTTTGACCAGTGGACCTCTCCACCCGGTTGTGTCGGGTCGGCCCAGAGGGACACCGGGGAGCAACATCTGGGCCAAACCCACAGCTAAATCCACTCCGTGTAGACCCGATGCGGTAGTTTCCCCCCTCCAGGTGCCGGCGGCGGCGCCGTCCGTGAGGGGGCCACGCACCGGAGACGCGTGCGGCCTCTTCGGACATGCCACAACACCACCCCGCATGTATGAGGGCCCGGTACGACGCTCCGGTGGCATTGCAACCCCTCAGGGCCCCCGTCCCGCCTAACCCTGGAGCGGTTGACCACGGGATCTAGCCCTTTGACTTTGCACGGATAGGCTTTGACCAGTGGACCTCTCCACCCGGTTGTGTCGGGTCGGCCTAGAGGGACACCGGGGAGCAACATCTGGGCCAAACCCACAGCTAAATCCACTCCGTGTAGACCCGATGCGGTAGTTTCCCCCCTCCAGGTGCCGGCGGCGGCGCCGTCCGTGAGGGGGGCCACGCACCGGAGACGCGTGCGGCCTCTTCGGACATTCCACAACACCACCCCGCATGTATGAGGGCCCGGTACGATGCTCCGGTGGCATTGCTACCCCTCAGGGCCCCCGTCCCGCCTAACCCTCGAGCGGTTGACCACGGGATCTAGCCCTTTGACTTCGCACGGATGGGCTTTGACCAGTAGACCTCTCCACCCGGTTGTGTCGGGTCGGCCCAGAGGGACACCGGGGAGCAACATCTGGGCCAAACCCATAGCTAAATCCACTCCGTGTAGACCCGATGCGGTAGTTTCCCCCCTCCAGGTGCCGGCGGCGGCGCCGTCCGTGAGGGGGGCCACGCACCGGAGACGCGTGCGGCCTCTTCGGACATGCCACAACACCACCCCGCATGTATGAGGGCCCGGTACGACGCTCCGGTGGCATTGCTACCCCTCAGAGCCCCCGTCCCGCCTAACCCTGGAGCGGTTGACCACGGGATCTAGCCCTTTGACTTTGCACGGATGGGCTTTGACCAGTGGACCTCTCCACCCGGTTGTGTCAGGTCGGCCCAGAGGGACACCGGGGAGCAACATCTGGGCCAAACCCACAGCTAAATCCACTCCGTGTAGACCCGATGCGGTAGTTTCCCCCCTCCAGGTGCCGGCGGCGGCGCCGTCCGTGAGGGGGGCCACGCACCGGAGACGCGTGCGGCCTCTTCGGACATGCCACAACACCACCCCGCATGTATGAGGGCCCGGTACGACGCTCCGGTGGCATTGCTACCCCTCAGGGCCCCCGTCCCGCCTAACCCTGGAGCGGTTGACCACGGGATCTAGCCCTTTGACTTTGCACGGATGGGCTTTGACCAGTGGACCTCTCCACCCGGTTGTGTCAGGTCGGCCCAGAGGGACACCGGGGAGCAACATCTGGGCCAAACCCACAGCTAAATCCACTCCGTGTAGACCCGATGCGGTAGTTTCCCCCCTCCAGGTGCCGGCGGCGGCGCCGTCCGTGAGGGGGGCCACGCACCAGAGACGCGTGCGGCCTCTTCGGACATGCCACAACACCACCCCGCATGTATGAGGGCCCGGTACGACGCTCCGGTGGCATTGCTACCCCTCAGGGCCCCCGTCCCGGCTAACCCTGTAGCGTTTGACCACGGGATCTAGCCCTTTGACTTTGCACGGACGGGCTTTGACCAGTGGACCTCTCCACCCGGTTGTGTCACGTCCGCCCATAAGGACACCCGGGAGCAACATCCGGGCCAAACCCACAGATACATCCACTCCATGTAGACCCGACGCGTCCGTTCCCCCCCTCCAGGTGCCGGCGGCGGCCATGAGGGGGGCACACCGCGGACGTGAGGGGGGTCACACTCTGGAGACGGGTGTCGGGCGTTTGCAACCGCCACAAAACTTTTGTCGGCATAGCTGTTTTTGATTTTAATAAAATATAATGATCTATATTCAAAAGAACATGACCGCACATTATTAACGTGCTCGAAAAAATACAAACCATATATATATATTCATAATATATGAAAAAAAATACAAACTACATATATATTCATATGTATGTTTATATTTAACATGCTACATGTTAGTTTATATAATAATATATAAAAAAGCTTAAAAAATACATATGAAAAAAAAGTCTACCTATGCCGACGGCTATGCCGTCGGCATAGAGACGGCCAGGTTTTAGGCGGCGGGCGGCGTGCCGCGGATCGCTGACGTGGCGGGTATGCCGACGGCAGCCGTCGGCCTAGCTCGTGGACGGTGCGCCGCGGATCGGTGACGTGGCATGACGATATATGCCGACGGCCGCCCGTCCAGGCCGTCGGCATAGATTTGACGACGTTAGGCGCTGGTCACGGGCGGGGTCGCCGGGCCCACGGGTATGCCGACGGCCTTGGTATGCCGACGGTTGCTGTCGCCATGTTCGCAGCTGGGCCGACGACATCATTGTGCCGACGGGTGCCGTCGGCTTAGCTCGTGGTAGCCCGACGGCCAATATACGCCGACGGCCAAGACGTGGCTGTCGGCATAGCGCAAAGTAGGACGACGGCAGCCGTCGGCATTGATTTGGCCGTCGGGGTAGGGCCAGTTTCCGGTAGTGGGACGCCCGAAGAGGTGACTGCACTAGTGGATGGTGTTGAAAATCTTGGTGTTGGAAGATGGTCTGCTCTGAAGAAGAAATGGTTTTCGACCTCGGTCCGAACTGCGGTGAATCTTAAGGTAAAGTGGTATTGAGATAAATTCTGAGATGTTGCCTGGCTTGGGACCTGCAAGATGCCGCCATGCATTGGATGAATGATAGATATCTTCTGTAATTGTTTGTTGTCTACACTTTCCATCGCAAAAGATCATCAAATTATCCTTAATAAAAGAGATAGTTAAATTAATTTTATGTTTGGTACATTTTTCTCGTGTTACTTTGTCTTGTCGGCACCCCCTCCTGTAATTCTTTCTCCTAGGTCCTTCGCTAATACCAATCTATCATTTTGTTTAACTTTTCAGGATAAATGGAGAAATTTGCTGAAATTATACATGGTGGGACTTGCCGTTGAAAAAAGTGCTATTTCATAATTAAACTCTTGAACCAATTGTGGAGCATCACTGATTTTTATTTCTTGCATTTCTTAATTGCAGGGAAATGCAGAAAGAGGATGCTATCTGCAACTAGATCATAGCTTGATCGAACGGATCCAGAAGGTAGCGGCCGAGAACCCATATCTAAGCTGAAGCTGCATACTGGAATGGTACTAGAGCTAATATTTAGGACTTTTGGTGTACACAGCAGTAGCTAGACTGAACCATCTGCATGGAGCAGCTTGTTTGCATCTCCTGCCTAACTGATATATATGTAAAGCACTCGCTTACTAATGAAGACATGTAGTTAAGCTAATGCAGTATTATTTGAAGATGTTACGTTTTAGCAGTGCCTAAATACATAATAATATGTGTGGCTACCTTCCCAGTCTTCTGGATAGTGAGAGATGAGTCGGCAAATACCCCCTGGCTCTCATGTGTATATGCACCTGATATGACCAAAAAAAATCGTAATTGTGAAAATTCAGAAAATTCTAAACAAACTTGATCTTTTGTTGTACCCATATAAATAGTTTCGCCAACCAAAAACTCCCATTGACTTCTGGGCAAGAGGGCTCAATTTTCAAGGAAAAAAATGTAAATAGTAACTTGTACATAGTGTTGATGTTGTTTACTTTCACCCATAAGTCGACAGGAGCCCCGCAAAAAAAAAGTGACAGGAGTTCAGTTATTTTTTTGACGGGTCGACAGGAGTTCAGTTATTTTTTTGACGGGTCTACAGGAGTGCACAAGAAAACAAAGGATGGTGGACTGTTGTACAGCATAAATCATCCAAAGAAACCAGTCATCATACATCAAGTCCGTCAAAAATGACACCCAGTACACAACTGAACCCTGAACAGAATTTGGTCCCAAAGATCACAAATTTTCAACTACACAATGGCACCAAGAACAAAATATAACCTTGAATAGAAAATGACCTCCAAGTTCATTTTTTTATTTTTATTTACTAAACAAGCAAACTGGAGCACTATGGTCCTTCGGCTTTCTTCTGCATAGTCATGTGGTTTCTTCTCCACTCCATCTAGAGAGAATACATTATGTCGTCCTCTCCTCACTTCATGCTGACTCGGCTCCCAATCGATCCAGTGCGCCATCATATTGGAATGAGCAGAAGCTCCCATGCTTCACGCTGACCTTAAGGAAATGGATCAATGTACCGCCATCTTGTATCAAACCAAGAGACCCTATCCCATGTTCCACGAGGCCTTCAAAAGAATGAACCAATGAGTCTGGCAGATTCAGCTACCAACATATCTTAATGTACCATGATATAAATATGAGAAAAGTGTCTTTTTTGTCCCTCGACTCTTGACAGGGACTACATTTGGTCCCTCAACTACGAAATCAGAACACTTGCACCCCCAACTCTAGAAACCAAACAAGTCCCTTCTCTCGGTTTTGACCGGTTTTGGTGTTGACTCACCCTAGTTTTGACCAGTCTATGCTGACGTGGCAAAGAAGACCCGCAAATTGACCACTCTCTCTCTCTCTCTCTCTCTCTCATGTGGCGTCTGTCGGCAGGGAGCAGAGGGAGGAGCAAGCGCGAGATGGTGGTCTCAACAGCATTAGCATGACGCCAGGAGAGGGGGGCCAGCATCGCGTGGGATGGAGCACGTCGCTATCGTGGACGGGATGGAGAATGCATGGCGCCGTCGTGGTAGGACGCAGACACCTCTCGGCTGTGTTGGTGCTAGTCCTAGTCGCCGGTCTTCACGTGCAGACCACTTGATGCGAAGCATCCACGGCCATCCCCATGGTCCAGGGACATTCCGTCGCCACCGCAAACACGAAGCAGACCAATGACAAGAGCCCACGCACGTGCCATAGAAACCGAGGTTAAGTCTTTCGTCTTCGAGATTCCTTGGGATTCACATGATAATTGGCTTCTACCTCAAACTAAAACATGATGCATTCTTAGGTACCAAGGAGAAGGCCATGAAGAAGCAAGGAGGGAGGACCAAGCGCCCGCGAAGGAGGAGGAGGAAGGAAACCAAGTCGCGAAGAACCGAAGGCCTCGGTCCACCCCGAGTGACCGGGCCCTTAGCCACCAACCAAGTGAGCTCCCAGACCACCTCGGGTTCCCGGGCCATCAACCCCCGGGTGCCCGGACTGGCGACCATGGAAGGGGCGCGGCCCCCTGACCCCTCCAGGTGCCTGGCCCCTCACACCCCCGGGGTGCCCCCCTCCCAACCCCCCCCCCCCCCCCCCCGGCGCGCGCTTAGTGCATCCCCGGGTGCCCGGCCTCAACCTCCCAGCGCCCCCGGGTGCCTAGACCCCTCCGGCTATGCCTGCGCGCATTTCGGGTTAAAAGACCCTTGTACCCCCCCCCCCCCCACCCCCCCCCCAATTTGTCAGTAGGCTATAATACTTCATATCTAGCTCAAAATGAGGGTTAGCAAAGTATTAGGAGACATTAGAGAGAGCTTTGCGCATCTACCACTCCTCTTGGAGATCAAGACCTCCTAGGAGAATATCCCTAATGGATATCAAGGCCTCCTTTTGGAGAAGACTATCATCAAGACCTCACCACCTTTGGAGTGGGAAGAACTTAACTTTGTGCTTGTTTTCCTTTGATTGTTCTTATATTCATGTGAATCTCATGTGTGCTGCTCTAGTGGATGTGTAATTGAGTTTTGTTTGAGTGAAATTGCCTTGTGTTCTTGTGAATTCATCTCTCCCCCCTCCAAGTGTGAAAACATCCTCACTTACGGTTCCACCCTACAACGCCACCACTTGGATCCAACAACATGGTACGGAGGCGGAGGCGCTGCCGCTCGTCGTTAGCCTATGGGCATTGAGGCGGGTGCTCTCCCATGGCTTAACACCCCTACTATCGCATGACGCCCACCGAGTTAGTCTCCACCGACGTCCCCGCACCGCTCACCCACAAGCTCACACTTGGCACATATACCTTTCCGTCGAGCACAACCTAGACATGTCCCTCCCATCATATTTAGTATAGCTCAGACCCTGTGACCCCATGCGTGGGCAAATGGGATGTTGCAGGCGGCACTGCTAAGCTTCAGTCGGCCTCCTGCTGACGTTGGTGAGCATGATTGATGCGACTTGTTGCAAGTACCTGCACACGCAGAAGCCACACGAGGCCGGCCTGGAGGAGCTACGTCCTCATGTTGTAGCACTTCGAGTGCAAGTTCGTGAGGATGCAGCTATCGGTTGGAGTTCCATCCTGCTCCATCGGAGACCTGCAACACGGTTAGCGTGTCGGCCAGTTTAGTGGGCATCAGGGCAGCCGGAGGGCGTGGTAGTTGGCAAGGCCACTGATAGTGGCGGTGCTGGCTCGTCGACAGACGGCCATGCTCGGTTGTGGCGCGCTAAAGCATCACATGTCAATTGTTCGACGTAACGTGGAGATGGACGAAAAAGAATAGAAATATTGCCACATGGACATGACCCCGTCGAAACCATGCTCAATCAGCATGGATAGCGCTTCGGTTGAGTCGAGGGACTGAACTTGTCTAGTTTCCAAAGTTTAGGATGCAAGTTGCCCGGTTTCATAGTTGAGAGACCATAATTAGATTTTGCCAAGAGTTCAGAGACAAAAAGTATACTTTTCTTTATAAATATTAACAGTATCTTGTCATGAACATTAAGTAAAATACAAATCTTGATGTAAAACAACTAAGCATTAGTTAATTTGTTTTTTCTTTAGATCATCTGTGGAATTATGCAAGATGCTCATGCATCTACACTACTGTTTCATGAATAGTTCAGCAGAGAAGAGTGCATCAAGGCAAACCAATAAATACAAATGAAAAGCATAAAAATAACCATGCTGACACAAATGGTGACCTAAACATAAGATCTTGGGGAAGGAAGGAAGGTGGCGGGGCGAAAGACTATTTCGAGGAAGGCGGCGGTGTTTTTTTTTTTTTGAGCAATTGGTTTCTTTTCTTTTGGGGAATGCATGCAGAGGCAGTGAGGTGTTTTTTTTAGACAAGGCAGTATGGTGTATATTTTCCCATCAGGCTTCTCCTACCTAGGCCCATTAGATGAATCTGGCAACAGCCTAGGCTCGATAAAACCTCCACTAAGTTCCTTCTAGGCCCATGCGACACAACACTGGGAAATTATAAGTGAGATTAATCTTCAATCAGTAACTTTACTTTGGAGAGTCATGTTGTTAACGTAGAAGCACACAGTTTAGCTAAGTTTGCACTTACTCAATTGTATCCCACACGTCGTGGCTTTTGATGAATAAAACTTAGCTCTACCCCTAAAAAAATTTGACACGGCACTGGGAGCTAATAAATACTCTTAAAAAAGGACCCTTAAAATTTGAAAATTAACTCACAATCAAAAGCGTTTTGTACACGCTGGCAAAAACAAGGCAGCCTCACACCGTACACACGTTTGCGCGTATATATTGGGCCAGGCATGTGACTTGCTTTTTTATGGGCCGATAGAGACAATAGTGGGCTTCATAAAACAAGGGGGAAAAGGTAAAAAGGTAAGAAATAGTAGGTTGCGCGGCGACTATTTATCGCCTTAAGCGATCGAAGTGGAAGCGCACGCTGAAGCTTTTCCCCTCCTTGCACTGTATTGGGCCGGCCCATTCATGCGCGTGTAGTCGTAAAAAGAAACTGGGAATTGCAAGGAGGAGTCAAATGCTGGTCTCCAGCAGGATCGCGCGCTGAGCTAGCAGCCCCAACCAAGTTCGTTTCGTGGAAATAACTAGGGATGCACTGTACTTAAAACTACACGAGTGGTTTTCTTCGGGATTTTTTTTCATTTTTTTGTTTTATTTGGTTTATTTTCTTCTCCAGTTTTCATTTTCTTTCTCTGGGTTTTTTCATTTGTTTCTTCAGTTTTTTTTCATTTCCTTTTTCCTTTGGTTTATTATGTTTTTTGGTTTTCATTTTTCCTTTGCTTCTTTTTGTTTTTTTATTCTACATTCTTATATAGGCGATACTTGTTCAACATTTTTCAAACACTTGTTCAACATTTTTCAAATACTTGTTCAACATTTTTATATACACGATCAACTTTAAATAATTGTTCAAATTTCAAATACTTATTCAACATTTATGAGATACTTGTTCAACATTTTTCATATACTCATTCAACATTTTTAATCAAGTATTTAACATTTTTCAAATACTTATTGCACATTTATAATACTTACTCAACATTTTCAAATACTTTTTCAACATTATTCAAAGTCTGGCTCAACATTTTTTAATACTTATTCAACATTTCCCAAATAGTTGTTAACATTTTAAATATTTTTCAACATTTTTAAATACTTATTCAACATTTTTAAAATTCTTGTTCAACATTTTTGAATAATTATTCAACATTTTTCAAACACTTGTTCAACTTTTTTCAAATGTGTTTTTGAAGAGTTATTTTGTAATATATATGTAGAATATTTTAAAATATAAAGAAAACTAAAATAAATAAAGCAAAAAACAAAAAAAAATAAAAACTACCGCGCTCTGGGCCAGCCCATCTGCTCGTGCAAGTAGTAGGCGCTTCAACGAGCGGCGACCTTCTCTCGCGTAACGCGAGATATAGAAGCGCCCGGTTGGTTGTGCCTCCTTCCCGTCCTCCGCGTGCACAAATCTCTCCCCATCGCGCTGCTGACAGATTCTTCTACAACTCCATTGAAGAAGGAGAAGCGTATACAAATTGAACGGAGGACGCGGTGCAATAAAAATCCGCGTTCTCACATCGTAACGCGAGAACAAATTGAATCAAAACAACTGATGTGTGTTGCATCGACAAGGACGACACGGACAACCCTTGCTGTTGGGCTTCGTGTGCCATGATGCCGGGCCGGCAGGGGACACATCAATTTCTCTCTATGTTGCTCGAGGACAATCAAGTCTAAACTTGTGGGAGTTGGTGAGTATTATTTTTACACTCTTTTAACCTGAGTTTAAACGGATATATTTCATTAAAACCAAGATATTTGCTCCGATATTGCCACTAGTGACTAATTAATGCATAAAATTAAAACCAAGATAATTGCTCCGATATATCCACTAGCCACAACCTTCACCATCACCATAGTTCTCAGCAATCTAGCCATACTTGTAATCGTGTATCACACACGTCATCCATTAATTGTAAGACATTATATCAATCAATCAATCAATCTTCATGATATGTTCTTCGTGTGATATGATCTTCATGTGTTAGTAGGTCGGTAAGGTCATGGGTTGAGGCAAGAGCCGTGCTCTCCCATGTATTTGTTGGAAGAGTCAATGAAAGGACTTTGAATTAATGTCTCGTATCTGTAACACAAAATTGTTCTTTTGTTGTCTCTTGTCTCGTTTACGTTTTTCATCCCTGTAGGTATCCAAGATCATGGAGAACGAGCCACAGAGAGGCTAAGGGTAAGGAGTCCATGAAGTGTTGTTCTGAACACTAGTGACATAAATGTTTAGTACGGTAACACAGATTTATCGCTGGGGATTCAATATGTGTAGTCATTAAATGCTCAATGCTTTTGTTTAATAATTGCAATCTTAATTATCAAGGCAACCCGTGGAATGGATAAGGTATTTGGTTGAATAACTGACTTTTGATGCAGGACGTGTGCTAGTCAAGATGTAATTTGGACACATCCCTCACTTCGATATGTGACAAGCACATCTTAATGGACGACTTCCAGAGCAGAAATTAAGATCATATCTGATCTCAACACAAAATATATAGTTGTAAGCATAAGTCCTCATACCCATGTCTATTTTTATTATAAGTATTTTCAATGTCAGTTTGATTTGTGATTCGGTCCAAGGCTGTAATTAAGTTTTTACCATCTCTCGAAAACTATTATCTCCATTCTGGTTTATTATAGCACCCTCGTATTTTGGTCATAGTTAGCTAATAAAATATAAATTGTACATAGCAAAATAGCTAGTATCATTAGAAATTACATTCAAAATACAAATTTAACAATACTCCCTCCATTCTCTTATACAAGGCCACTATTAAAAATACATTTTGCATCAATACAAGGTCACCAACAATAATTGAGACAAAAATTAATGATGTTTCCTCGTACTAGCCACTTTTTAATACTTACATGCATGTAGTCATAATGCACTCAACCACTTTCTTCTCATTCATTCGTTGCATGCTCGTGTATTAATGATTCCGGTTAACGAAAAGAAAAATTGACTTGCAAAGAAGTCATTAAATTTTATCTTGATACCTGTAATACTCCCTCCGTTTCTTTTTACTCCACATATAAGATTTGGTCAAAGTCAAACTACACAAAGTTTGACCAAAATTATATAAAAAAATATAAACATCTACAATACTAAAACTATATAGTATGATAATACTTTTCATGATGCATCTGACAATATTAATTTCATATTGTGAATGTTTATATTTTTTAATATAAAGTTAGTCAAATTCTACAAAGCTTGACTTTGACGAAACTGCTGGAATTTTGTCTATTTTGGGCCTAGCCCAATAGCAGTTTTAGAAATTCCTAATAAATCCTAAAGGCCCACGCAGCCCATTTGTGCAAGGCAAGAGATGGAACAAAAGTTTAGTCCCACATTGCTAGTTTAGAGGAAGTTGGACCTCTTTATAAGGGAAGTTCTTTCCCCACATGTATGAGCATGAGAACAAGAGGGACATCCACGCGCGCTCCTCCTCCGCCACCCGCCTCGCCACGCCACGCCACGCCTCGCCACGCCACGACGCGCCGATGTCTAAATTTTCGGTCGCTGCCTGTTCGCTTCGTCTTCCTTCGTTGCTTCACCTCCCGCCGCAGCCTCTTCGCGTCCTTCTCCTGTGCCTATATAAGAGAGGTCGCTCCTCTCCAGAGAGACACATCAGAAGATCCCCTTCCTCTCGCCACAAAGTTCCTGAGCACTGCGCTGCTGCTACGATCTTCCCCATCCCGGCTTGCGGCGTGCACCACAGGTCGGGACAGTAGGACTCCGAAACCGCACCTTTTGAGTCCTGTACGGGAGAAGGGTGATAAGGTTTTTGGGGAGCGCTCAGCGCGACTACTGGCTGCTTCATCACGGACGATCTGGTTGCCGATGACTACTTCCCCGACGACGACTTCTTCCCCGACGTCCACGACATGGCAGGCGAGGACACCGACCCCAAGTCCAGCGCTTCTGTTGCTGCTGTCCCGTACGTGTTCTTGTCTTTCCTGTTAAAGGCTCTGCCGCAGTTCCTTATTCTAGTCATTGTCCTACACATGTTAGGTTCTACTTCATATATGCTACTCGCTATACTGTCTGCTTTAGATATGATAGGCTACGGTTCATATATGCAGAAGCTATTTACATTCTCTCTGTCAGAACGCATGACTTGTTTTATCTCTTCTATATTAGTCATGCTTTATCTGGTATTTCTGTTAATAAAATCATTTGGTAAATTGCTCATATTTCCAACAATCCAAAAACCTTATTATAGGCAATTTACCCCAAGTGGTTTTGCTGCTTCCATGAGACCTCCTATGTTTGAGGGTATCCACTATAAGAGGTGGCGCGTGAGAGCAGTCTTATGGTTTCAAACCATGAGTTGCTATGACGCCACTCCCGGCAAACCTGAAGGAGAACTTGATGCTCAACAGGCACAAGATTTTCAGAAAATGGATACTCTGTTTAAGGCTGCTCTCTTGAGTGTTCTTGGTGAGAACATAGTTGATGCTTATGCGTCAATTGATTATGGAAAAGATATGTGGGATGCACTCGAGGCCAAGTTTGGGGTCTCTGATGCTGGCACTGAGTTGTACATCATGGAGCAATTCTATGATTACAGGATGACTGAAGAGCGCTCCGTGGTTGAGCAAGCTCATGAGATACAATCATTTGCTAGAGAACTTGAGCACTTCAATTGTATGCTACCGGACAAGTTTGTTGCCGGAGGTATCATCACTAAGCTTCCTCCTTCATGGAGGAACTTTGCTACCTTGTTGAAGCATAAGAGGCAAGAGTTTTCCGTCCCGGATCTCATTGGCATTCTTGATGTGGAAGAAAAGGCGAGAGCAAAGGACACACGTGCTCGAGGTATTGAGAGAGGATCTAGTGCCAATGTGGTACAGAAGCAGAACTTCCAGCCCCACAAGTTCAAGAACAAGGGCAAGTTTGATGGAAAAGCAAAGTTTGATGGGAAGAACAAGGTTGTGCAACACACGAACTTCAAGAAGAAGAATGGCAAGAAGAAAGGTGCTTGTCATGTGTGTGAGGATCCTGATCATTGGGCTCCTAGTTGCCCTAATCGCTATGACAAGTGTCATCCTGAGAAAAGCGGAAATATCGCTAATGTTGTCATTGGAGACACTGACATGAAGGATGCTGGGTATGGTATATTTCCCACTATTCTTTCAGTATGTCATTCTCCTGACTGGTTGATTGACACGGGTGCTAATGTGCATGTATGTGGTGATATTTCCATGTTTTCGTCTTATCAGACCGCAGGGACTTCAACCGTGCTGATGGGCAACGGTTCAAGTGCTTCTGTTCGTGGTGTTGGCACGGTCGATCTGAAGTTTACTTCGGGGAAGATCGTGCGGCTGAAGAACGTGCATTATGTCCCCTCCGTCAATAAAAATCTTGTTAGTGGATCTCTTTGTTGGGGAACGTTGCAGAAAACAAAAATTTTCCTACTCGTTTCACCAAGATCATCTAGGAGTTCATCTAGCAACGAGTCATTGGATGCATCTACATACCTTTGTAGATCGCGCACGGAAGCGTTCAAAGAACGGTGATGATGTAGTCGAACACGACGTGATCCAAATCACCGATGACCAAGCGCCGAACGGACGGCACCTCCGCGTTCAACACACGTACGGGACGGGAGACGTCTCCTCCTTCTTGATCCAGCAAGAAGAGGAGGAGAAGTTGATGAAGATCCAGCAGCACGACGGCGTGGTGATGGATGCAGGGCGTCACAGTAGCAGGGCTTCGCCTATACTACGAGAGAGAGACGTAACAGGGAGAGAGGGAGGCGCCAGGGGCTGGTGTGTCAAGTCCCTCCTCTCCCCCACTATATATAGGAGGGCCAAGGGGGGGTGGTGCGCAGCCTAGGAGATCTGATCTCCTAGGTGCGGTGGCCAGGGGAAGGATTCCCTCCCCCCCAAGGCACCCAGAGGTGCCTTCCACCACTTGGACTCCTCCCCCTTGGAAACCCTAGGCGCATGGGCCTAGTGGGGCTGGTGCCCTTGGCCCATGAAGGCCAAGGCGCACCCCATACAACCCATGTGGCCCCCCCGGGACAGGTGGCCCCACCCGGTGGGCCCCCAGGACCCCTCCGGTGGTCCCGGTACAATACCGATAACCCCGAAACTTGTCCCGATGGCCGAAACAGCACTTCCTATATATAATTCTTTACCTCCGGACTATTCCGGAACTCCTCGTGACATCCGGGATCTCATCCGGGACTCCGAACAACATTCGGGTTCCTGCACACACATATCTTCACAACCCTAGCGTCACCGAACCTTAAGTGTGTAGACCCTACGGGTTCGGGAGACAAGCAGAAATGACCGAGACGACTCTCCGGTCAATAACCAACAGCGGGATCTGGATACCCATGTTGGATCCCACATGCTCCACGATGATCTCATCGGATGAACCACGATGTCAAGGATTCAATCAACCCCGCATGCAATTCCCTTTGTCAATCGATATGTTACTTGCCCGAGATTCGATCGTCGGTATCCCAATACCTCTTTCAATCTCGTTACCGGCAAGTCACTTTACTCGTACCGTAATGCATGATCCCGTGACCAGACACTTGGTCACTTTGAGCTCATTATGATGATGCATTACCGAGTGGGCCCAGTGATGCCTCTCCGCCATACGGAGTGACAAATCCCAGTCTTGATCCATGTCAACCCAACAGACACTTTCGGAGATACCCGTAGTGCACCTTTATAGTCACCCAGTTACGTTGTGACGTTTGGTACACCCAAAGCACTCCTACGGTATCCGGGAGTTACACGATCTCATGGTCTAAGGAAAAGATACTTTAACATTGGAAAACTCTAGCAAACGAACTATACGATCTTGTGCTATGTTTAGGATTGGGTCTAGTCCATCACATCATTCTCCTAATGATGTGATCTCGTTATCAATGACATCCAATGTCCATAGTCAGGAAACCATGACTATCTGTTGATCAACGAGCTAGTCAACTAGAGGCTTACTAAGGACATGTTGGTGTCTGTTATTCACACATGTATTACGATTTCCGGATAATACAATTATAGCATGAATAAAGACAATTATCATGAACAAGGAAATATAATAATAATGCTTTTATTATTGCCTCTAGGGCATATTTCCAACAGTCTCCCACTTGCACTAGAGTCAATAATCTAGTTACATTGTGATGAATCGAACACCCATGGAATTCTGGTGTTGATCATGTTTTGCTCTAGGGAGAGGTTTAGTCAACGGATCTGCTACATTCAGGTCCGTATGTACTTTACAAACCTCTATGTCTCCATCTTGAACATTTTCACGGATGGAGTTGAAGCGACGCTTGATGTGCCTTGTCTTCTTGTGAAACCTGGGCTCTTTGGCAAGAGCAATAGCTCCAGTGTTGTCACAGAAGAGCTTGATTGGCCCCGACGCATTGGGTATGACTCCTAGGTCGGTGATGAACTCCTTCACCCATATTGCTTCATGTGCTGCCTCCGAGGCTGCCATGTACTCCGCTTCACATGTAGATCCTGCCACGACGCTCTGCTTGCAGTTGCACCAGCTCACTGCTCCACCATTCAACATATACACGTATCCGGTTTGTGACTTAGAGTCATCCAGATCTGTGTCGAAGCTAGCGTCGACGTAACCCTTTACGACGAGCTCTTCGTCACCTCCATAAACGAGAAACATTTCCTTAGTCCTTTTCAGGTACTTCAGGATATTCTTGACCGCTGTCCAGTGTTCCTTGCCGGGATTACTTTGGTACCTTCCTACCAAACTTACGGCAAGGTTTACATCAGGTCTGGTACACAGCATGGCATACATAATAGAACCTATGGCTGAGGCATAGGGGATGACACTCATCTCTTCTATTTCTTCTGCCGTGGTCGGACATTGAGCTGAGCTCAATTTCACACCTTGTAATACAGGTAAGAACCCCTTCTTAGAATGATCCATATTGAACTTCTTCAATATCTTATCAAGGTATGTGCTTTGTGAAAGACCTATGAGGCGTCTCGATCTATCTCTATAGATTTTGATGCCTAATATATAAGCAGCTTCTCCAAGGTCCTTCATTGAAAAACTCTTATTCAAGTAGGCCTTGATGCTGTCCAAGAGTTCTATATCATTTCCCATCAAAAGTATGTCATCTACATATAATATGAGAAATGCTACAGAGCTCCCACTCACTTTCTTGTAAACGCAGGCTTCTCCATAAGTCTGTGTAAACCCAAACGCTTTGATCATCTCATCAAAGCGAATGTTCCAACTCCGAGATGCTTGCACCAGCCCATAAATCGAGCGTTGGAGCTTGCACACCTTGTCAGCATTCTTAGGATCGACAAAACCTTCCGGCTGCATCATATACAATTCTTCCTTAAGGAAACCATTAAGGAATGCCGTTTTGACGTCCATTTGCCATATCTCATAATCGTAGAATGCGGCAATTGCTAACATGATTCGGACGGACTTCAGCTTCGCTACCGGTGAGAAAGTCTCATCGTAGTCAACCCCTTGAACTTGTCGATAACCCTTAGCGACAAGCCTAGCTTTATAGATGGTCACATTACCATCCGCGTCAGTCTTCCTCTTAAAGATCCATTTATTTTCTATGGCTCGCCGTTCAACGGGCAAGTCAGTCAAAGTCCATACTTCATTTTCATACATGGATCCTATCTCGGATTTCATGGCTTCTAGCCATTTGTTGGAATCCGGGCCCGCCATCGCTTCTTCATAGTTCGAAGGTTCACCGTTGTCTAACAACATGATTTCCAAGACAGGGTTGCCGTACCACTCTGGTGCGGAACGTGTCCTTGTGGACCTTCGAATTTCAGTAGGAGCTTGATCAGAAGTATCTTGATCATTATCATTAACTTCCTCTCTAGTCGGTGCAGGCACCTCAGGAACATTTTCTTGAGTTGCGCCATTTGCCGGTTCAAGAGGTAATACTTCATCAAGCTCTACTTTCCTCCCACTTACTTCTTTCGAGAGAAACTCTTTCTCTAGGAAGGACCCATTCTTGGAAACAAAGATCTTGCCTTCGGATCTTAGGTAGAAGGTGTACCCAATAGTTTCTTTTGGGTATCCTATGAAGACGCATTTTTCCGACTTGGGTTCGAGCTTCTCGGGTTGAAGTTTCTTCACATAAGCATCGCATCCCCAAACTTTTAGAAACGACAGCTTAGGTTTCTTCCCAAACCATAATTCATACGGTGTCGTCTCAACGGATTTCGACGGAGCCCTATTTAAAGTGAATGTGGCAGTCTCTAAAGCATAGCCCCAAAAAGATAGCGGTAAATCAGTAAGAGACATCATAGACCGCACCATATCCAATAGAGTGCGATTACGATGTTCGGACACACCGTTACGCTAAGGTGTTCCAGGCGGCGTGAGTTGTGAAACTATTCCACATTTTCTTAAGTGTGTGCCAAATTCGTGACTCAAGTATTCTCCTCCATGATCTGATCGTAGAAACTTGATTTTCCTGTCACGTTGATTCTCAACCTCACTCTGAAATTCCTTGAACTTTTCAAAGGTTTCAGACTTGTGTTTCATTAAGTAGACATATCCATATCTACTCAAGTCATCAGTGAGGGTGAGAACATAACGATAGCCACCGCGAGCCTCAACACTCATTGGACCGCACACATCAGTATGTATGATTTCCAATAAGTTGGTTGCTCGCTCCATTGTTCCTGAGAACGGAGTCTTGGTCATTTTACCCATGAGGCATGGTTCGCACGTGTCAAATGATTCATAATCAAGAGAATCTAAAAGTCCATCTACATGGAGCTTCTTCATGCGTTTGACACCTATGTGACCAAGGCGGCAGTGCCACAAGCATGTGGTACTATCATTATCAATTCTACATCTTTTGGCACTCACATTATGAACATGTGTAGCATTACGTTCGAGACTCATTAAGAATAAACCATTCACCATAGGAGCATGACCATAAAACATATCTCTCATATAAATGGAACAACCATTATTCTCAGATTTAAATGAGTAGCCATCTCGAATTAAACGAGATGCCGATACAATGTTCATGCTCAAAGCTGGCACTAAATAACAATTATTGAGGTTTAAAACTAATCCCGTAGGTAAATGCAGAGGCAGCGTGCCGACGGCGATCACATCGACCTTGGAACCATTCCCGACGCGCATCGTCACCTCGTCCTTCGCCAGTCTCCGTTTATTCCGCAGCTCCTGCTGTGAGTTACAAATATGAGCAACGACACCGGTATCAAATACCTAGGAGTCACTACGAGTACTGGTAAGGTACACATCAATTACATGTATATCAAATATACCTTTGGCGTTGCCGGCCTTCTTGTCCGCTAAGTATTTGGGGCAGTTCCGTTTCCAGTGACCCTTCCCTTTGCAATAAAAGCACTTAGTCTCAGGCTTAGGTCCATTCTTTGGCTTCTTCCCGGCAGCTTTCTTGCCGGGCGCGGCAACTTCCTTGCCGTCCTTCTTGAAGTTCTTTTTACCCTTGCCTTTCTTGAACTTAGTGGTTTTATTGACCATCAACACTTGATGCTCCTTCTTGACTTCTACCTCCGCTGATTTCAGCATTGAGAACAACTCAGGAATGGTCTTTTGCATCCCCTGCATGTTGAAGTTCATCACAAAGCTCTTGTAGCTTGGTGGAAGCGACTGGAGGATTCTGCCAATGACCGCATCATCCGGGAGATTAACTCCCAGCTGAGACAAGCGGTTATGCAACCCAGACATAGTGAGTATGTGCTCACTGACAGAACTATTTTCCTCCATCTTACAGCTGAAGAACTTATCGGAGACTTCGTATCTCTCGATCCGGGCATGAGCTTGAAAAACTATTTTCAGCTCTTCGAACATCTCATATGCTCCATGTCTCTCAAAACGCTTTTGGAGCCCCGGCTCTAAGCTGTAAAGCATGCCGCACTGAACAAGGGAGTAGTCGTCAACACGTGTCTGCCAAGCGTTCATAACGTCTTGGTTCTGTGGGACGGGAGGATCACCTAGCGGTGCTTGTAGGACATAATCTTTCTTGGCAGCTATGAGGATGATCCTCAGGTTCCGGACCCAGTCCGTATAGTTGCTGCCATCGTCTTTCAGCTTGGTTTTCTCTAGGAACGCGTTGAAGTTGAGGACTACGTGGGCCATTTGATCTACAAGACATAGTGTAAAATATTTTAGACTAAGTTCATGATAATTAAGTTCATCTAATCAAATTATTAATGAACTCCCACTTAGATTAGACATCCCTCTAGTCATCTAAGTATTACATGATCCGAGTTAACTAGGCCGTGTCCGATCATCACGTGAGACGGACTAGTCAACATTGGTGAACATCTTCATGTTGATCGTATCTTCTTTACGACTCATGCTCGACCTTTCGGTCTTCTGTGTTCCGAGGCCATGTCTGTACATGCTAGGCTCGTCAAGTTAACCCTAAGTGTTTTGCATGTGTTCCGAGGCCATGTCTGTACATGCTAGGCTCGTCAACACCCGTTGTATGTGAACGTAAGGATCCATCACACCCGATCATCACGGCGTGCTTAGAAACGACGAACTTTAGGAACGGTGCACAGTTAGGGGAGAACACTTCTTGAAATTGTTATGAGGGATCATCTTATTTACTACCGTCGTTCTAAGTAAACAAGATGCAAAACATGATAAACATCACATGTAATCAAATAATTAACGTGACATGATATGGCCAATATCACATAGCTCCTTTGATCTCCATCTTGGGGCTCCATGATCATCTTGTCACCGGCTTGACACCATGATCTCCATCATCATGATCTCCATCATCATGATCTCCATCATCGTGTCTCCATGAAGTTGCTTGCCAACTATTACTTCTACTACTATGGCTAACGCGTTTAGCAATAAAGTAAAGTAATTTACATGGCGTTTCTCAATGACACGCAGGTCATATAAAAGAATAAAGACAACTCCTATGGCTCCTGCCGGTTGTCATACTCATCGACATGCAAGTCGTGATTCCTATTACAATAGCATGAACATCTCATACATCTCATATAGATCATTCATCATTCATCACAACTTTGGCCATATCATATCACAAACCACTTGCTGCAAAAACAAGTTAGACGTCCTCTAATTGTCGTTGCAAGTTTTACATGGCTGAATTAGGGTTCTAGCAAGAACGTCTTCTTACCTACGTTAAAGCCACAACGTGATTTGTCAACTTCTATTTACCCTTCATAAGGACCCTGTTCATCGAATCCGCTCCAACTAAAGTGGGAGAGACAGACACCCGCCAGCCACCTTATGCAACTAGTGCATGTTTGTCAGTGGAACCGGTCTCACGTAAGCGTACGTGTAAGGTTGGTCCGGGCCGCTTCATCCCACAATACCGCTGAAGCAAGAAAAGACTAGTAACGGCAAGAAAGTTGACAAATCTACGCCCACAACTCATTGTGTTCTACTCGCGCAAGAAGAACTACGCATAGACCTAGCTCATGATGCCACTGTTGGGAAACGTTGCAGAAAACAAAAAATTTCCTACTCGTTTCACCAAGATCATCTAGGAGTTCATCTAGCAACGAGTCATTGGATGCATCTACATACCTTTGTAGATCGCGCACGAAAGCGTTCAAAGAACGGTGATGATGTAGTCGAACACGACGTGATCCAAATCACCGATGACCAAGCGCCGAACGGACGGCACCTCCGCGTTCAACACACTTACGGGACGGGAGAGGTCTCCTCCTTCTTGATCCAGCAAGTCACCGATCCCAATACCTCTTTCAATCTCGTTACCGGCAAGTCACTTTACTCGTACCGTAATGCATGATCCCGTGACCAGACACTTGGTCACTTTGAGCTCATTATGATGATGCATTACCGAGTGGGCCCAGTGATACCTCTCCGTCATACGGAGTGACAAATCCCAGTCTTGATCCATGTCAACCCAACAGACACTTTCGGAGATACCCGTAGTGCACCTTTATAGTCACCCAGTTACGTTGTGACGTTTGGTACACCCAAAGCACTCCTACGGTATCCGGGAGTTACACGATCTCATGGTCTAAGGAAAAGATACTTTGACATTGGAAAACTCTAGCAAACGAACTATACGATCTTGTGCTATGTTTAGGATTGGGTCTAGTCCATCACATCATTCTCCTAATGATGTGATCTCGTTATCAATGACATCCAATGTCCATAGTCAGGAAACCATGACTATCTGTTGATCAACGAGCTAGTCAACTAGAGGCTTACTAAGGACATGTTGGTGTCTGTTATTCACACATGTATTACGATTTCCGAATAATACAATTATAGCATGAATAAAGACAATTATCATGAACAAGGAAATATAATAATAATGCTTTTATTATTGCCTCTAGGGCATATTTCCAACACTCTTCTGTGTAGAGATGGCTACAAGCTGCTTGTCTTTGAGTCGAATAAATTTGTAATATCCAAGTATGGAACCTTTGTTGGTAAAGGCTATGAGTCAGGAGGCTTGTTTCGTTTATCCTTATCAGACGTTTGCAATAAAGTTGTTAATCATATTTGCAACAATAGTGAATCCGATGTGTGGCATTCACGTCTTTGTCATGTTAACTTTGGTTGCATGTCGCGACTAGCGAAGTTGAACTTAATCCCTAGTTTCACCACCGTCAAGGGATCTAAGTCTCAAGTGTGTGCAAGCTAAGCAACCTTGTAAGTCTCACACGATTGCGGAAATAAGAAATCTTGCACCACTAGAGCTCATACATTCATATCTATGTGAAATGAATGGTGTGTTGACAAAAGGTAGAAAGAAATATTTCATGACGTTAATTGATGACTCCACTAGATACTGCCGTGTGTATCTTCTGAAATCTAAGGATGAGGCTTTGAACTTTTTCAAGATCTACAAAGTTGAAGTGGAAAACCAACTTGATCGAAAAATCAAGAGGCTTAGGTCCGACCGTGGTGGAGAGTATTTTTCCAATGAGTTTGATTCTTTTTGTGTGGAACATGGTATAATCCATGAGAGGACTCCTCCCTACTCACCTCAGTCAAATGGGGTGGCCGAAAGAAAGAACCGTACTCTAACTGATTTGGTTAACGCCATGTTAGATACATCGGGTCTCTCCAAGGCATGGTGGGGGGAGGCGATATTGACAGCATGTCATGTCCTGAACCGAGTCCCCACAAAGAACAAAGAGATAACTCCATTCGAGGAATGGGAGAAGAAAAGGTTAAAACTCTCTTATCTGCGAACATGGGGTTGTTTGGCGAAAGTCAATGCTCCAATTTCAAAGAAGCGGACCAAAGACTGTGGATTGTGTTTTCCTGGGATATGCTTTTCATAGCATTGGCTATAGATTCTTGGTTGTAAAATCTGAGGTACCTGACATGCATGTCGGTACGATCATGGAGTCGAATGATGCGACTTTCTTTGAAGATATATTTCCCATGAAGGATATGGCTACCTCATCTAATCAGGAGATGCCTAGTTCATCGAATCAGGAACCAGTTACAATTACCGAACCCACAATTTCGATGGAACACTTTGAAAGTCCTGTGGAGGAGAACAATGAAGTTCTATTAGGAGCAAGAGACAGAGGACTGCAAAGTCCTTTGGTGATGATTTTCTTGTGTACCTCATAGATGACACTCCCAGTTCTATTTCAGAGGCCTATGCATCTGAAGATGCTGACTACTAGAAGGAAGCGGTTCGTAGCGAGATGGATTCCATCTTGGCAAATGAAACTTGAGAGATAACTGATCGTCCTTATGGGTGCAAACCTATAGGATGCAAATGGGTATTCAAGAAGAGAGCTTAGGCCTGATGGTACTATTGAAAAGTACAAGGCTCGGCTCGTGGCTAAGGGTTATACCCAAAAGGAAGGTGAAAACTTCTTTGATACTTACTCACATGTGGCTCGACTGACCACTATTCGAGTTCTACTTTCACTAGCTGCCTCGCATGGTCTTCTCGTTCATCAAATGGATGTTAAGACTGCTTTCCTAAATGGAGAGTTGGACGAGGAAATTTATATGGAACAACCAGATGGGTTTGTACTAGATGGTCAGGAAGGGAAAGTGTGCAAGTTGCTGAAGTCTTTGTACGGACTTAAGCAAGCGCCCAAACAGTGGCATGAGAAGTTTGAAAGAACTTTAACAGTTGCAGGCTTTGTTGTGAACGAAGCTGACAAATGTGTGTACTATCACCATGGTGGGGGCGAGGGAGTTATCCTGTGCTTGTATGTTGATGACATACTGATTTTCGGAATCAATCTGAATGTTATTAAGGAGGTCAAGGATTTCCTATCTTGTTGTTTTGAGATGAAGGATTTAGGAATGGCTGATGTCATTCTGAACATCAAGTTGTTGAGAGACAATGATGGTGGGATTACATTGCTTCAATCTCACTATGTGGAAAAGATCTTGAGTCGCTTTGGCTATAGTGACTGCAAGCCCTCTCCAACACCATATGATGCTAGTATGTTGCTTCGAAAGAATCGAAGAATTGCTAGAGACCAATTGAAGTATTCTCAGATTATTGGCTCGCTTATGTACTTAGCCAGTGCTACAAGACCTGACATCTCTTTTGCTGTTAGCAAACTGAGTCGATTTGTTTCAAAACCAGGAGATGTGCATTGGAAAGCTCTAGAGAGAGTTTTGCGTTATTTGAAAGGCACTGCAAATTACGGAATTCACTACACCGGGCATCCAAAGGTGCTTGAAGGGTATAGTGACTCAAACTGGATCTCAGATGCTGATGAGATAAAAGCCACGAGCGGTTATGTATTCACTCATGGAGGTGGCGCTGTTTCTTGGAAGTCTTGCAAGCAGACCATCTTAACGAGGTCAACAATGGAAGCAGAACTCACAGCACTAGATACAGCTACGGTCGAAGCAGATTGGCTTCGTCGGCTCTTGAATGACTTACCGGTTGTTGAGAAACCTGTATCGGGTATCCTTATGAACTGCGACAATCAAACTGTGATCACGAAAGTGAGCAGCTCAAAGGATAACATGAAGTCATCAAGACACGTTCAGAGAAGGTTAAAGTCTGTCAGAAAAATGAAAAACTCCGGAGTTATTGCATTGGATTATATCCAAACGTCTAAAAATCTGGCAGATCCTTTTACTAAGGGTCTATCACGTAATGTGATAGATAATGCATCGAGGGAGATGGGTATGAGACCCACAATATGAGTTGTTCACAGTGGTAACCTATTCTTTGTGATCGGAGATCCCGTGAATTAGATGTGGAAGACAAGCTATTGGTCAACTGAGAGGAGAGTATCCTTACTATTCACAATACCACTCCATGAAGATGCAATACTCTCCTTATCTGCATGGCAGGTTGATGTATATCTTAATGTGTTCTAAGTGGCTTATTTAAGCAGAGATGTTATCCTGCAGAACATTTTTTGAAGAACACACCTATATGAGTCTGATTGTCAAACGTCTCAATCTATGAGAGTAGGGTTCTCTCTAGTAAACTCATGAAAGGTCACGGAGTATGACGTATAAGCTCCACCCGCGGGGAAGACCCACGGTAGGCTTTATGTGAAGCTAGATTCGCAGAAAACTTGCAGTTCAAGGCCCAGTCCACTGTTCAAGTTGCTTACTAGTGTAGCATAGAGTTCTAGGTGGAAGTTCAACTTAACAGTCTCCACTGCAGTACCGGTATATAAAACAGTGTTTTGGAACCAAAGGCAAATTTTTGTGTGCCTCTGGGATCTGGTGGGGGGTTGCTGGAATTTTGTCTATTTTGGGCCTAGCCCAATAGCAGTTTCAGAAATTTCTAATAAATCCTAAAGGCCCATGCAGTCCATTTGTACAAGGCAAGAGGTGGAACAAAAGTTTAGTCCCATATTGCTAGTTTAGAGGGAGTTGGACCTCTTTATAAGGGAGGTTCTTTCCCCACATGTATGAGCATGGGAACAAGAGGGATATCCACGCGAGCTCCTCCTCCGCCGCCCGCCTCGCCACGACGCGTCGCGCCGCGCCGCGGGTTGCGGAATGAGCCGAGCCGATGTCTAAATTTTTGCCACGCACGACTGGTGTACGAAAGGTCACGTGGAAGTTGAAACCTTATATGCGGAATAAAAGGAAACAGAGGGAGTATGAGTTTGTTGCCTCGTATAAAGGAACGAAGGGAGTATTTTGAATAACATGCATTAACATTTTATTAGTCAAATATGTAATCAAACTTTAACCCAAAATACAATGGTGACCGGTAACCAAGGACGAAGGTAGTATTTGAAAGGGACGAGTAGAACTATTCAACTACTTGTGAAAACGATGAAGCTGCGTTCGTGGTCTACGTCCGTGGATGGTTGATGCCTGTGGCCTAGGGAAGGTACAGGGAGCTGTGGTGTCGTAATGACGTAATACATTTTGGGAAGGCGACGCGTCAAAGGCGAACAATTACAGAGTCGAGATACGAGTCTGTTGATAATTTTAGACATGAAACTGATTGGTTCGCCAGCCATGCACGCGTGCTGCAGCTTGGGTCTTCATTTGACCACTTGGAATTGCAATGCATGCGCACGCTAGAGCGGTTATTGGTCACCACCATGGCATCTAACTCGGCCGTTCAACTCTCGAGAAAAACTACTGACGCATGTGGCTTCACAATTGTTTTTGGCCAAGCTCAGTCTCGTTGTTGATGGTCAACGCATGTATGTATGATCCACGTACGTACGTACGTACGGTCAAACTGCAGCACTTTCCGCATGCATGCATGCGAATCGATATTTCTCATGGTGGGAATCGGGGGCGAGATCGAATCAGGTCGGATCCGGCCAACACGGCCCGCCGGTGAACTAGTAGTCCTGGCCGTCGTGCTACTCCGACTGCGGTGGCATTCATGAGTTTTTTTTTCTTTGAAGTCCTCGCTCTTAAGGCTTCGATTCATTGGAAAGGACATGCGAGTTTTTCGGTTAATTTGCAAAAACCCAGGCGAAATTCGTTACTTTCTTCGTCTCGGTGTATAAGTCACCTTAAGAAAATCAAATAATTCTAAAATAGTTAGGCGCAATGCATTAACTTCTACATCGTCTCTTGTTTCTTGACATATCAATCAATAAAAAATGTGGAGCGTGCATGCTTTAAATAACTTTAGACAATCAAACACGACATGTAGTGGTTAGTTCATTGCATGCAATGCTATTAATTAGCAAATAAACATTAAGTTCTCTCGTTTTCCACTCCTCCTTGATCACGATGCACAACTTAAGATGACTTATTCACCTAGATGGAGGAAGTAGAAAACATCCACAAGCTACGACACCTCGGTTGCTTCCCATAAGACCTACACACACCATCAAGGAGAGGACACCATTGAAGTTGCATGTAATGTCATTATCATCACCTCTCTTCGAGCAAGCGATTCTGATTTCACCGCAGACAAACCATCAAGACCACTATGAATAAACGATGCACAAGAACCTCTGTCGGTGTTATGGCTGACGCAAGAAGAGCAACGCTACAACCTCAACCTTTTCGCACATCACCGGTGGTGCCGGAGGGCCAGATCTTTGGTGACTTTGCAAGCGCGGACGGATGGCAACCATGACTGAGGAGAACCTGAACTTTGTCGTCGAGCCAGGCGGCGTAGACGACCGCGGAGGTGAACACCGCTAACTTCACATCCTTTCACCTGCAACTATGATCCCTGGCACCGCTACGATGATGAGGCCGGCTCGTCCATGTCCAGCGTCAACCTCAAATTCAGCAATGACGGCCATGACGAGTAAGAGTAGGGTGCCAGTGCTAAAACTGGCAGATCTCGAGTAGGTGGTCCAAAACTTGATGATCTGAGCTAGATGGTAACAGGAAAAGTAGGGACATTATGTTTTACCCAGGTTCGGGCCACTTGATGAGGTAAACCCCTACATGTTGTTTCTTCTATATTGATTATGACGGGGTACTTGGTACAAGATGATCTACCTCGAGATCGTATGAAGTTGTTCTAAGCTCTAAAACTATGTATGCGTGCCTCTACAGCTAAACCCTAGAAAGTATATAGGCACCGGGGGGTATTTCCGGTTTACAAATGGTTGGTTGCGATCCAGGGATAAGCACACCAATCCTTTAGATACATCGTGAAGTGTATGCCGAGTCTTTGGGAGATCTTCATTTGAACGATAGTGAGGGCCTCGACTTAGACATGACACATTCGACCACTGGTAGGTCCTCGCCCCAGCCCATGAGTGATGGGTCGAAGTGATGTGCACCCCCTAATCCGGGACACATTCATAGGGCATGGGAGATGGCGACGCCTCATGTCCCAAGTGGGCCAGACTGTGTCACATGTCCTACTTTTCCTTGCCGATGACCGCACCTTCACATCTCGGGGATCGCGACCATCGTGCATGGACACGGCGAGGAATAACCAGGACTTGGAGGGCATATACTTTCTGGGCTCACTGTTGCCGACAAAGATTTAGACTAGGTTAACTTTCTAGCCTTTTTGTTTTTGGAAATATGTCAAAAATGTAATAAATTGATCCGGTTTAAATGAAAATCATCTGGTTTGTTAAAATCCATTTTGACCACACATGCATGCAATTAATGCATTGGTAAACACATTTTTTGAGGAAAACATGTGCATTAATTGAGCACTTTTGGAAACTACAAAAATTATTCCACCCCTCATGATCTATCTTGGTTGTGAGATTTTTGAATTGAGCCATATAAACTAGAAGGGGGGAGTACTAAAGTAATTCTACCACTTACCATCTATCTTGGTTGGAGTGAGTAAGAATTTATATATCCGTCTCAATTTACCGATCCCCTCGTATTTGGGTCATATTTTAACCATGACTTTGACTAATAAAATACAAGTTATACATGGCAAAAATAATATTATTAAAAAATATATTTAAACGCAAATCTAATAATATAATTTTTGTGACATACATTAATATTTTGTTGATCAAATAAGTGGTCAAACTTTGACCGAAAATACGATCATGATTAATAAATCAAGACCAAGGTAGTAGTAAGGTTTAGGGTTTAGAGTTTAGGATTTTGATGTAGATGATGATTTCAATGACATTGACTCATCACAAGCATTAAATTATTATGCTAATCCCAACATTCCACCTTTCAGCTAGAGCACTCACCTTTTAAATCGTGGAAGAGAGACACGGGTTCACTCTTTTTCTTTAACTGGGAAGAGTTCCGTGGTACTGGCCGATACACCCTCGGCGGCTCAGGCTCCTCTGTTTGCTCAGGTCAAGGTTCAACTGTCGAACTCATCAGCAGCCGGTGCCGGTGGGTGCCTCTTTCATGGTTCTTTTCAGTTTTCTTCCGTCTTCATTTCTTCTTCAACCTCCTTTTTGCTGTTGCTGTTCATCTTGGTTCCTTCGGGAACAAGTGTTGCACACGCACGCCGGGTATTTTATAGTTTCTAGGTGATCGGCCACCCCATTCTCTGCCATTGGAGCTTGGTGTGTGCTCACCTCAGTGCGCGCCGATGGCCGCTCGGATGTGCTCAGTTATATATGTGCATATCTGCTGCCATGAGGAATAGAGGAAGCACGCGTAGAGACAACGCGGGACTCGGCGAGGACGTGGGAGACCGGGGTCGTCGTCCGTCCTCGTCACGGAGGTCGACAACCTTGAGCGCGTAGAGCGGGGAGGCCGGTGGCAGACGAATCCCCGAGTGCATGAGGTGTCCGTGGCCGAGCTCGCGGACGAGGTGGAGGTGTGCGAGGCCAGTGTCCACGATTGCCGCGCCGGACGGGTGGGGAAATGTCAGAGAAGAATGGGGACGGGTTCAAGGATGTCCATTGGCAGATGATCAAGTAGGGTGTGGTACGGTCCTTCCATGGCGGCGAGGGCGAAGGGGCGGAGGAAGGGAGCAGTTGTTTGGAGCCTTGATGTGCTCGGCCGTGCTCAGTGAGCGGCCATCGCCGCCTGCACTCTATATGCAGAGTACATGACAAAATCTGTATACAAAATACACCAAATCTGTATACAAAACTCACCGGTTAATATAGTTCAAATGCGATCCAAGCTCTCTCAGATTTTAGCAAGTCTGACTAATTGAAACCATACGCCGAAACCCTGATATTAATTTAACATACATTTTGTTATTCTTGCTGTCAGATGGGGACAGAATTTTTTGAAACCATGTTCATCATCAAAGGAGCCCGAGCTGAAACCGAGGATGATCTGAACCAATTGTTCGAAGGTACAATGCTAGTTTACTGCTGTCAGAACTTTGTTACACAAGGAAACAACTGTATCTAACTATCTGTAATCTATGGTTTCAGACTTTGGAATCAATGGAGGCCAACTTGCAGCTTCATACGGTCCTACTTTTATGATGGACACCAACTTGACTCGTGACGAGGCACCAGTCACATCTCCGGAGAGGGAGGAGCCCTGCGCCGCCTCGACGGTAGACCTGATAGGTACTGTATGTGCTACGAAAGATCCAGCAGTAATTTTGCATTATAACACTTGCCATGGATTATACTAATTTAGACTTTGGAACCAGTGGATGAAGCTGTTCTTGCAGCTCCACTCTGTCCTTCTGCTTATATGATCGAGACGAACTTGACTCGCGACACGGAGCCGGCTGCCATGCTGCCAGAGAGCGGTCGGAGGTGCAAGAGAGGTCCTCGCAAGAGGAGAATACCATTATGCACGGACCAAGGCTGGTTTTTGGGTGACCACTTTGGGGTAAGAGTCATGTGTATATGTTCTCATGCAGAAATTCCACAAATTACTTACACATGTATGTAGCATTTTTCTATACATTGTGCACCATTTTGAGTTCAGAATTTTCATTTATAATTAATCCATCAATGTACTACATCCAATGAATTATATGTCGTTGGCTGTTTGAACAGGGGACATCCTGCCTCCGGGATGCACCTTCTGCAAGTGAAGGCCGAAACTGTGGACTCAGAACAAACGGGCCCCATTGGACAACGCATGAGGTGACTACACTAGTTGATGGTCTTGAAGAATTCAGGGGTCTACGATGGTCTGCGATAAAGAGGAAATATTTTCCAACGTCAGATCGAACTATGGAGAATCTTAAGGTTTATGTTTGGTGTATTTGTCTCATGTTGATTGCCTTGCCCTAGGTCCGCTACTAATACAATATATCATTTTGTTTAATTTTGCAGGATAAGTGGAAGAATCTGCGGAAATCATACACAGTAAGACCTGCCTCTGAAAAGAAAGTGTAATTCTATCAGCTTTTAATTGGGGGAGCACCACAGATTTTTAATTTCTTGCATTTCTTAAATTGCAGGGAAATGCAGAAAGAAGATGCTATCTAGTTCTTCCTGATCATTTGATCGAACGAATCAAGAGGCTAGCAGCGACTGGTAACTGAAAGGAAGATGCCCTGATGTATGGTACAAGAGTCACTGTTTAGGACTTTTGATGTAGAGTGGTCAGTAGCTAGCTTGAATCAGCAGAGAATAACTTGTATTGAAGTAGAGCCATGTCTAGTTCTTCCTTATCATTTGATGGAATGAATCAAGAGGCTAGCAGCGACTGGTAACTGAAAGGAAGATTCCCTGATGTATGGTACAAGAGTCACTGTTTAGGACTTTTGGTGTAGAGTGGTCAGTAGCTAGCTTGAATCAGCAGAGAATAACTTGTATTGAAGTAGAGCCTTGTCTCCTAATCCATTTTAATAGCCCAGTGTTAAGCCAACAATATTTCAAGACGACATGATGTTTTAGCAGTGCCTGGAAACACTATGGGTAGCTACCTTCCTAGTATTCTGGATAGTGAGAGTTGGTGACCATCAGAAGGGACCATTTTATTATTGCACAAGCATGGCAAGCAAAAGGATCTTAAGGATGACTCAAATATGATTATACATTCTGGTTCCAAAATGGTTGTAGAAGGATATCCTGCCCATGACTCGAAATAATCGCTAATGAGCTCTAGAACCAACTCACAAGAAAACAAAAGATGGTGGACTATTGTACAACACAAATCATCCAAAGAAACCAGTCATCACTCATCACACATCAAGTCTCTCAAAAATGGTATCCAGTGCACAACTGAACCCTGAATAGAATTTGGTCTCCAAGATCACGAATTTTGGTGTAAAAGATGGCACCGAGTACAAAACATAACCTTGAATAGAAAATAACCACATGGTTCATTTTTATTTTTATTTTTGACTAAACAAGCAAATCAAAGCACCATGATCAGTTCAGTACAACATGGTCCTACCCTATTTCAGTTTGTCATGCACGCTCCTTCGACTTTCTTGTGCATAGTCGTGTGGTTTCTACTCCACTCCATCTGGAGATAGTACATTGTGTTGTCCTCTTCTTCACTTCATGCTAACTCGGCTCTCCATCGATCTGCTGCACCATCATATTGGAATGAGCACGGGATCCCATGCTTCACGCTCATCACGGGAAATGGATCAATATTACCGCCATCTTGTATCAAACCAAGGGATAACATCCCATGGTCCACCCCGGCCTTCAAAAGAATGAACCAACGAGTCTGAAAGATTCAGCAACCAACATATCCTAATATATGATAATATAAATATTATCAGTATCTTGTCATGCACATTAAGATTTTAATTTGTTTTCTCGTAAGATTCATCTGTGGAATTATGCAAGATGCTGGTGATCTACACCATTGTTTCATGAATAGTTCAGCAGAGAAGAGCACATCGAGGAAAAACAATAAATACAAATGAAAATCATAAAAATAATTATGCTGGCACATCAAGGGCTAGGTCGGGCATGTCCGATCTGGCCGATTTGCGAGGGTCGTGGGTGGCGGCGGCCACTGCTGGAGAGGGCGCCTCCTCTTTTTTGATGGTGGTGGCGCTGGTCCTGCGGTCTCCCGTCGATGGCTGCGCCGGGCGGCGAGGCAACATTGAGCATGGATTCGATCTGAAGGTGGTGGCTTCACTGGCGCCTTGCTCTCCACCCGGTCGGCATATGGGCGCCCTTTGGATCTCATGTTCTGCAGGTCGAAGGGGCGTTGGGTGCAGGCTCTAGGTCAGGGAAAACCCTTGACCGGCGAGGCCGGTCACGATATTGGCGGCGCCCATGGCGCCGTTCTCCTTCCCTGGGCGACATCGAGACCTACACCCTACCCTCCGCCTTTTGGTCCCGAGCGAAAGCCTAAAATATCTGGATTGGGCGGCGGTGGCGCATCGACGTCGGTTACTTCTTGTAGGCGCCCCCTTGGGAGCTCTTCGTGGTCAGGGGTTCGATGCGGTGGTGGCCTGCCTGTCTTCAGTAGTGTCCCTACTCGACAGTTGTAGTGGGCTTTTGTGTCTTGGCCAGAGACGGTGGTGATGTATGGGTTTCCTTAGGTGAGGTCACCATGGCTTTCATACTATCCCCGGTAACTGGTTGGAATGTCCATGCCTACTCGGGGGTGAGCTTCTCTGCCTGCCGACGGAGTGGCGTCCTTTGATCCAGGAGAGGGCAGGGGTGCCCTCTTCGGAGGCAGCGATGGGACAACAAGTTTGGCACTGGGAGGGATGGAGCATGGCGTTCCTCCGACGGTGAATAGCTCCCTTGTCGCAGTTGCGTTAATGACATGATCTGAGGCCGTCGTGGGCTCCGAGATCCTACGGGTCCTTCGGGGTTCGTTAGCTGTTCTGTAGGGTTTTGTATCTTGTCATGTTTATTTTTCGTTTCTTGTTGTATTGCCGGTTGTAATGTGTGGTTTACTTTATATATAAAGGGGGGCTTAAAAAAGCCTTTTTCGGTACAATTATAAGGGCCATGATAGACGGGTGCGGCAACACGTGGCATCAATGATCCAGTAAACATTGAGTGGAGGTATTGACTAGATCTCACGAGGAGAGCGACCCGAGAGGACCACACCCCCTTATGAGAATCATTGCTTTGGGAAAAGCCTTCAACGATAATGGCTTTCATGTTCACTACACTTAGAGAAAAAAACACTAAGTGCATCATCTACTAGATCTTGCGAGGAGAGCGACCCGAGAGGAGCACACTCTCTTAGGAGAATCGTTGAGTGGCACAAGCCTTGGACGACATCGACTTTCAAGTCCACTATACTTAAAAATAACAACTAGTGGGGCATCTATTAGATCTCATGAGATCTTATGCACAAAAAGGGTTCCCCCCTACTTTGTATTACAAAGCAACCACCGATAGGTGCTGAAGTCGCAGCACAAACAAGCCCAAAGAAAAACAGAGAAAAGAAAGAGAAACAAATGCTAACAACGTCAGATCAACGAAACGAAGATGACCGGTGACCACTGCACCCTCCGGAGAAGTACCACCACGTTTCCAGCACTCCGAAGCGCCGCGTACCAAGCAACACCCTCAAGAAGGAGGCGACGGCGACGCCACTGTTGCCCGGCCTAGTCCTAGGGTTTCCCCCGGTACGCGGGGGCCAGTGGGGGGAGGGGTGTACCCGACGCCCTTCAGGAAGGTCCGGCGGCACCCACAGGCGTCGCCGTGTCGTGGCTAGACGAGCCGCCAGAGATTTCTCCCAACCCAAACCCCCACCAACACCCCAGACGAATCATAGTGCACCGCCCACCAACATGTGCCACCACGATCACCGAATCAACTTTGCTGTCTCCCTGAGGTCACTGACACGAGACCTGGAGGACGGGAGAAGAGATAGTGGCATCGGGGGCATCCACAACATCACTGACGTGAGGGGACAACCACCACCGCCACCGCGGAGCCGATCGGACGCACGGACAAGGGGCCTGCCAGGCGCCGAGGCCCAGCCGGGCCCAAAAGGGTTCGGACAACCCCTGCCGTCACGCTGCAGCTCGCCGGCCGACAAAGCAGCCACCGCCGGCAGACCGCCGCCTCTTCGGCAACAACCAGGGAGGAGCGTCGCCGCGCACTAAGTCGTCGGCCCGCCCTAGCCCAGATGGAGCCCGAAAGGGCCTAGATCTGGGACGCGCGTGCGCCGCCGGCCACCAGCACCGCCATGCCGCCCCGCGGCCAACGACCGCGTCGCCGTACCAAGGACCACGAAGCTCGCCGAAATCCTGCCGCTGAGCCACACCGCAGCCGACCGAGCTGCACCGCCGCCATCGGGAGCCCCCCTCCCCATGAGAGTGCGGGGAAGGGACGTCCCGCCGCCGCCAGCGCCGCGCGGGCAAGGCCCGGCGGACCCAGCCGGCGGCGGCGAGGAGGGAGATGGACGGGGAGGGGGGCCGAAGGAGATGTAGTGGCAGGGGCCCGCCCGTCACCCGCAGGAGGGCAAGCGGGCGGACGGGAATGCGGGGGGGGGGGGGGGGGGGGAGAGGGAGGCGTGGGGCGCTCGACCGGCGGCGGGGGTGGAACCCTAGTCGCGGGAGCTCAGCCCCCCGGATCCGCTACTTTGCTTTATCCCATCCTCACCATGCAGGCCCATGAGATTTTATGAGGAGAGCAACCCAAGAGAAACACCCTCACCCCCTCCCCCCTATGAGTACCATATAGGTAGGACCATACATCCATTCATTTTCAAGTCCACTAGTCTACTACTCCCTCCGTCTCTTAATATAAAAACGTTTTTGACACTAGTGCAGTGTAAAAAACCTTTTTATATTATGGGACGGAAGAAATAAATCCGAGTTGTTAGGATAGCAACATGAGAGGGGGGGCATCCCTTCGAATCTCGTAAAAGCACCATCAGTTGCAAATGCACACGGTGTCGGCGTGTCACAAAAACAATGTAGATGCCTATTCCCTCAGACCTTGACCAGCAGCTCCGATACGCTGAAGCAGTTGGCCACATCTCCCCGGCCCGCCGCTGCAACAATAGCGCTATGTATACATTTGGCATTAGTTTACTACTGTCGTTGGCTGGAGCTAAACTTTGTTACATAAGACAGCAACTGCATCTATAATTTGGAACCGATGGATGAAGAAGCCTCTTATTTTCTTGCAGCAGGTGCACTCAGTCCTTCTACTTACATGAAGGAGGCGAACTCGACTCGTGGTCTGGTGCCAGCCGCTACGCTGCTAGAGCAGGCCACCTCCACAATCCACATTAGACCTGCTAGGTACTATATGGATTATGAAAGATCCAGTAGCTAGCTAGCATTACAGCAGCACTTGTCATGGACTTAACTAGTTCAGTGCACACGCTGTGTGATTCAGATCGCATGCCAAAGAGCGATTGGAGGTGTAGGTGTGGTCTGAGAGGTCATCGCAAGAGACGCACTCCTCCCACGAAGACGAGGAGGAGGAAGAAGAGACCTCTCCCCCTCCAGCGGGGGAAGGGAAGAAAAGGAAGGCCGCCCCAACGGGGGAGGCCGAAGGGTCCAAGAAGGGGAAAACCCTTCCTCCGGAATACTCCACCAACGCCACCGACGACGAAGAGGAGTGGCCGCTCAGGGCCAAGCCCCTGGCGAAATCGTAAGTATCCGGATACCAGAGTAATTCATAGTATTCCTTTATTGCACAGCTTTCCCTTATGTCGAATATGATTATGCAGCCCACCCAAAGACCGGCTCGACGCGTCGTCGAGCGGTTCACTGGACTCGTCGGATGTGAATTCGCTTCCAACGGCTTCCTCCCCCCGCCCTACGGACGAGGCCGAAGTGTTGTCCCAACAGGTTCCAAGCCAGGAGGAGGTGGTCCTGGAGGCGCCGCAAGGCGACCTCCCGGACTCCAGGAGTAAAGGGGATAAAACCCCCCAGGGCTCCAAGTCCGGATCTAGGCCGGACACCGCTCCGGAACCTTCAAAGGTTCCAGAGTCCGGCGGGCGACCTCCTTCCAAGAGGAGCAAGCCCTCCGTGCGGGTGACCCCCGTCCAACCGGAGGCGCCGGACAGTCTGTTGGAGGCGCTCAAAGACGCCTCCATCGACGAGGAGCACCGCACCATTATGAGTGCGGTGGTCCAGAAGGTTCAGTCTGCCAAGAGCGGACTGACTGAAGCTTGTACTGGCCTTTTAACAGGCTTTGAGGTAAGTAAATAATGTGTAAATAATATTACCGCATAGACAGTAGCCCCTGATGCTCTGTTTGGCGTTCAGGAAGAAAAGCCGAATAGAGGATCAAAATAAAATTCGCAGGAGTCTAACAAAAAGGAGTCAATATGCGTATGCAGGCTTCTCTGCTGCCGTCTGGCGCACTGACTGCGGAAGTGGACACGCTAAAGCAGAACCTCGAGCAGTCCGAGCAAGAGCTCGGGCGTGCCAAGAAGCAGCTCGAGGACAAGGAAGGTAAGAAATACCTTGTTTAAATATATATAAAAAAAGGTGCAATTGCAAAAAATGACAAGATTATCGTGGCTATTTTAGGGGCCACGTCTGAGGTGGCGACCCTTAAGCAAGCGCTGCTCGAGGTCGAGAAGAGGGCGGCCACGGAGCGCACCGAGCGGGAGAAGTATGAGGCCGAGGTTGGCAAGGTGTGGCAGGAGCTCCAGGCTCTCATGGAAAAACATGAGAGTTTGGAGCTTGACTCAAAGACGCGAGCGTCCGAACTCGCGGTGGCTATTGAAAATGCCAAGTCTGCCAAGGCCGAATCCCAGAAGACCCTCCAGGAGTTGGATGAGGTGAAAAAGATAGCGGCGGGTAAGGCATTCTTTATGCAAAGCAAACACGTAAACATAAGTTACTTGTTACTTACCCGAATCCGGAGCTCTCCAGGAGCATTCGCAGATCTTCCCCGTAGCGTGTCCGATGCCGCCGCATTCTATTGAGCCGAGGAAGCCAGCTCGACAGAGAAGGTGTTCTGGTCTCAGTATGCTGAGGCCGGACACCCCGTGCCCCTTAGCGACCAGCTGAAGCAACTGGTCGAGCTCCACAAGGCGGCCGAACAGGCCATGAAGGGCCTCATAGTTTGGCTGTGGCCTGGAGAGGCTCTGCCTGGGAGCTATTTCGGGCTGGTGCGGCGGCTGATGGGGGCCTGTCCAAGGCTCGAAGTCATCAAGCGCTCCGTCTGCATTGAAGGCGCCCGTAGGGCCCTTGCCCGTGCTAAGGTGCACTGGGGCAAGCTGGATGCTGAGAAGCTTGTGAAGGACGGGCCACCGCCGGGGAAGGAGCATCGCAAGCCCGAGAATTATTATAAGGATGTTCTGAAGGGTTCCTGCCTTATGGTGGATGAATGTTCCAGGGATGTAATTTTTGAGTAAAACTCGCTCGTTTTGTCCTGTGCGCTGAAAACTTGTTCATATGCGCTAATAAATGCTGTTTGAATTTAAAATATTACCTTTTGTGCGGCTGTTTATCAATTCTGAGAGATGGCGAGTCGTCAGCTTCTGCCCCCGTGCCACTAGTGCTGGGGTGTTCGGGGATAAACCTGAGCGCTCTGTTTCCCATGTTTGGGTCCTTCGAGGGAGGCGCTCAGCACAACGAACGAGGAAATCGGACTATAATGCGTGAACACTCTCACTTAGCCATAGAATTCTATAATTTTAAATTTCGGCGAAGCCCCTGGTATTCGGAAGACCGAGTTCGGGGCGCTATCTACGCCTTGGCCAGACAGAGCCGACTCCTCGCTCTAAGCGGCATAAGTCTTTAGGGACTCGAAAAACCTCTCGAACAGCGACCAGCTCTCGCTTCATCATGACAGTCAGTTTTAGCTTTCTCTACTGAGGTGCTCGACCCAGCTCAACTGGAGCACAATCGCAGTAGTTCTCCTAGTGCTCGACCCAGCTCTTCGGCCGCAAGGACTTCAGTCCATCTGTCGACTAGCAAATCTTGATCAGCTCTAAGCTGTTGCTGTTTTTCTTGAGGCTTCTTCCGTGGCCATAAGCCTGCGTTGAAAACGCTCTTGCTCGACGGGATCCTCTGGCACGACGAATTCATCGTCGTCGAGGCTTGCCTCGTCTTCGGAGGGAGGCGTATAATTATCGGCCTCGACCTCTCTGTCTGCCGCTCTCTCATGAGGGCTGGCTTCTCCATCCTCCTGTGCTGAATCTTGCTGGAGGGGGTTTTCTTCGGCACTCTTCGGAGTATTATTATCTCCTGTGCCGGAATCGCCGTGTTTGCTTTGGCGGGATTTTGAGCGGCGCCACTGACGCCGGTGCTTAGGCTGTTTCTTGGAGGGGTCATCCTCTGCCATTCCATCGCCATCTCCTTCTTTTGGGGTGTCCACCATGTATATGTCATATGACGAGGTGGCTTTCCAGGGCCCAATAGGCGCTGGTTCTTCATCGTCTCCTGCATCGGTGTCCATACCGTCGATGTCTTCAGAGTCGAAGTCGAGCATGTCGGTTAAATCGTCGACAGTGGCTACAAAGTGGGTGGTGGGTGGGCTTTGAATTTCTTCATCGTCCGTATCCCAACCTTGCTGACCATAGTCCGGCCAGGGCTCTCCTGATAAAGAGAGAGACTTTAGTGTTTTCAGAATATCGCCGAAAGGCGAGTGCTGAAAGATGACCGCGGTAGTAAACTCCATGATCGGCGCCCAATTGGATTCGATCGGCAGGGGCGCGGAGGGTTCGGAGTCCAGAGAGGAGTCCGGCTCCTTGGAGTCACGAGTCTCGCGGAGTGCAGGGCTGGTGTTCGGCTCGATCGCCGTTGGGATCGCAGCCCCCGAGGCGGCGTCCAACCACCCATCCTCGATCAGCGTAGTTGGCTCCGAATTAAGGGTCGAAGCCGATGCGGGTGCGGCCTCCAGGGCACTGTTCAGCGGCAGAGCTAGATCATGCTCGTCGTGACAGTGCGGCGCGCTCGGCAGTGGCTCGAATCCGTCAAGGATCAAGTCCCCGCGGATGTCAGCCGTGTAGTTTAAACTTCCAAATCTGACCTGACGGCCAGGGGCATAGCTTTCGATCTGCTCCAGATGGCCAAGTGAATTGGCCCGCAGTGTGAAGCCGCCGAAGATGAAGATCTGTCCGGGAAGGAAGGTCTCACCCTGGATTGCATCGCTATTGATGATCGTAGGAGCCATCAAGTCTAACGGCGACGACACATAGGAACTCTCAATGAAAGCACCAATGTCGGTGTCAAAGCCGGCAGATCTCGGGTAGGGGGTCCCGAACTGTGCGTCTAGGCCGGATGGTAACAGGAGGCAAGGGACACGAAGTTTTACCCAGGTTCGGGCCCTCTTGATGGAGGTAAAACCCTACGTCCTGCTTGATTAATATTGATGATATGGGTAGTACAAGAGTAGATCTACCACAAGATCGGAGAGGATAAACCCTAGAAGCTAGCCTATGGTATGATTGTTGTTCTGTATGTTGTCCTACAGACTAAAACCCTCTGGTTTATATAGACACCGGAGAGGGTTAGGGTTACACAAAGTCGGTTACAATGGTAGGAGATCTACATATCCGTATCGCCAAGCATGCCTTCCACGCCAAGGAAATCCCTTCCGGACATGGGAAGAAGTCTTCAATCGTGTATCTTCATAGTCCAGGAGTCCGGCTGAAGGTATAGTCCGGCCATCCGGACACCCCCTAATCCAGGACTCCCTCAGCCCCCGTTTCAAATTTCTACTACATCACAGCAACACTAGTCGGTCGGGGATAGGACGGTAATCTCGCATACACCGAATATTTGCCGATGAGAGTTTGTTTTGGCGACTGTGGGTGTCAAAACCGGCGGATCTCGGGTAGGGTGTCCCGAACTGTGCGTCTAGGTCGGATGGTAATAGGAGGCAAGGGACACGAAGTTTTACCTAGGTTCGGGCCCTCTCGATGGAGGTAAAACCCTATGTCCTGCTAGATTAATATTGATGATATGGGTAGTACAAGAGTAGATCTACCACGAGATCAGAGAGGCTAAACCCTAGAAGCTAGCCTATGGTATGATTGTTGTTCGTCCTACGGACTAAAACTCTCCGGTTTATAGACACCGGAGAGGGCTAGGGTTACACAGAGTCGGTTACAATGGTAGGAGATCTACATATCCGTATCGCCAAGCTTGCCTTCCACGCCAAGGAAAGTCCCTTCCAGACACGGGACGAAGTCTTCAATCTTGTATCTTCATAGTCCAGGAGTCCGGCCGAAGGTATAGTCCGGCTATCCGGACACCCCTAATCCAGGACTCCCTTAGTAGCTCCCGAACCAGGCTTCAATGACGACGAGTTCGGCGCGCAAATTGTCTTCGGCATTGCAAGGCGGGTTCTTCTCCAAATTCAGTGTACCTGTTGAATAGTGTCCGATTTCTTGTAAATGTAGTGCTCCTTGGCTTCTACGCCCAATAATGGCCATTTTCCACGTGTCAAACGAATACGAAAAGTCAGGGTGTTTTTTATATTCACACCCCTAGCCGCATGAATGAGCCACCTATTTAAGGGGACGAGGATTTAGATCCAAACCACACCTTCTCCATTCCGCGAGTATTCATCAGAGCGTATCCGACAGAGGTGCATTCTATCATGGCCGGCCGCCACAGCTCCTCCTCTTGCCCTTCCAGCCCTCATCCTGGAGATTGGAAGAGGTGCTCCATCCCGTACAGCGAGCTAGTGAAGCTCCAGACCAAGGGATTTCTCCCCCCGGCCTATATGGTCCCGGTTCGAGCCAGACTTGCCACCTATAATGGCGGAGAGCAAGCGGAGAGCGCCCCCAATCCCTCCAAAGGAGAGCGGGTATGCCTTGCCCCTTACTTAATAAGAGGCTCGGATTTCCAATTCATCCATTTCTCCGAGGGCTTCTGGAGTTCTATGGCCTCCAGCTGCACAACCTCAGCTTGCCTCCATATTGCATATCGCGGGCTTCGTAGCCCTTTGCGAGATGTTTTTGGGCTGCGAGGCTAATTTCGCGTTGTGGAAAAGGCTATTCTGCCTTGTGCCCCGCTCTAAGGAGGGGTCAATATATCAAGTGGGCGGAGCCGAAGTGTGGCGCATCGCCGAGACCGGATATCTATCCGGAACCCCAAAGAAGGCGTCCGAAGACTGGCCTTTGGAATGGTTTTATATAGAGGACGTCCCGCTGCCGGATCATGTCCGGATCGGCCTCCCTGATTTTGATGGTGCTCCCCTAAAGAAGCGCCTAAGCTGGCGTCCATGGAGCCCTCAGAGGGAAAGTGACAGGGACGTCATTTACCTGATGGGCCGGATAAGATTGTTAGCCCATTCCGGACTGACCATGATCGGGGTTATGGCCGAATGCATCATGCGGGGGGTGCAGCCGCTTCAGTATAGAGGCCACCCCATGTGGGACTTCAACGTGGAGGACGACGCCACCCGCTACGGCCGTAAGGGGCCAGATTGGCTGCCGCTCTACTAAAGATCTTGTCCACTTTGTACAAGGGAGAAGAGGAGGAATTTCTCCGCGTCAACCCACAGGGTGGATTTTCTATGTACAATCCCCCAAGCTGGGTAAGTGGTCACTTTTACTTGCCCATCCGTTTCATATTCCCATTGTTAAATATTCAGTCGAACGACTTCAACGCAGGAACTGCGCTAGGCCGTTAAAGAAATAAACAGCCCTCCTCCACAACCCGAGGACCCAGGAAGGTCCCTCGACCCGTCCTCTCAAGAGGATCCGGTATTATCTGTGGAGCTGGTTGATGGGGTATTTCATCAATTGAGCAAGGACAACGCCTTGGTGGCCATTACGGCCGATTACCCAGGGTTACTCCTAGCCTCACACGTAACTGAGACCGAAGTCCCAGCACTTTGAAAAGGGATTTGTCCTCGCGTGTTTTTGACTGCCGTATGACAACCATGTTTTGCAGGGGAGGTCCTTGAGACGGGAGGCCGAGCCTGCGGTGACTAGCCAACGAGGGGCGGCAAGGCCCCGCGGGCTGAAAAGAAGTGCGGTCCGGACTGAGACACTGGCGCAAAGGTATAGCGCGCCATCCTATTCCCAGGTGTTATTCCATCAAGGCATATTAACGCTCGTGCTTTCTTCAGGACGAAGAGACCTCGCCGGACTATATCTGGAGAGGTTGCCAATCGCGCCTCCACCAGTCAGGCTCCAAAGCCTGGTCCGGAAGCGGAGGCGAACACAAGGTGCGAACCGGACGCTCCTCCGACAGAGGATGCGGATAGGCTGTCTGCCACCAATTCCAAGGTGGAGAGTGCCATGAACGACAGGCGTCGCCGGACTGTTTTTCGCGACGCTTGTTTCTCCCAAGAGGCATTGGATGCCTTCAATTCGGGAGACGCGTACCTCCGTGCCGCTCAAAATGGTCTAGCCAGAGCCACGGAGCAGTATGTGAAAGACATACGGGTAAGAAAATTTTGGTAATTATATATATGTACCAGTAGCCCCCGAGACTTGAAACAGTTAGAATAACTGATTTAAGGATCATCTGTTATGCAGGTTCTTGCAGAAAAGAATACCCTGCTGTCCCAGGAGCTGGAAGAGTGCAAAGCCCAACTTGAGGCCGCACTAGCCGCGGTAGGGGAGCCCAAGGAGACCCCCTCTGGTAATATACGCTTCGAAAGATAAGTATTTTGCAAGGTGCGGCGTGGGTGCAAATCTGGCAAATGAAATTGCAGATGGCGCCGGATTAAATCCGGAAGTGCAACAACTCCGACGCCAGCTGAAGGCTGGTGAGAGCGTGTTGACAAAGGTGAGGCGGGAGAAGAACGATCTCCAAGATGCCAACACCAAGATGGGCGTTGAACTGAAGGACGTTTGTGCCCAGCTGTTGGACTCCGTGAAGGAGAATCAGCGGCTTCGACGCGGCATATATAGTAAGTGCTTAAACGAACTTTGAAAAAAGGGTTCGGCGAGGAAGTCGACTAACAGAGTAATGTCTGTAGGTATGCTAACAGGTCGTCCGGCAGAGGAAATGCTCGCTTCTACGGGTGACCTTCTTCCTGAGCTCTCACAACTGCACGAGCGAGTTTGGCAGGTGATGCAAGGCGTCGCCCAGGCCTTGTGGCCATCCATCTCCATGCTCGAAGGCCTTGGAGAGCTTGTAGAGAAGCTGAAGGGAGCGCGGCTGCGCTTCCAATTGTGGAAGATGTCGGCCTACCGTCAAGGTGCCAGGGAAGCCTGGGCCATGGTGAAGACGCGGTACACGAAGGCTGATCCAAATCACATGGCCGAGGTCGGACCCATAGGGCCCGATGGGAAGGAGATCCCTGTGAGCTTAGTATACGGCCAAGTAGAGTTGGCCGCGGAGTATTCCCAACAGGACTGTAAACTAGACAACCTGTTAGATGGTATTGAAGAGGAATACAGTCAGTCAGATTGACTATGTAATTTTAATTGACATGTGTAATGCCTTCTAGCTGGATTGTAGATCTTTTGCCATGGCCGACCTTTTCGCTTCAACCTCGGGACCTGACGGTCCGGAGTGTGTCCGAATACTGTCAAGACCGGGTTTTTCGGACATAAATTTCCAGAAAAGACCGTCGTGCTCATCAGCCCCAGGATTACTGTTAGCTGATGAGGCTCAAACTAGATACAGAAATCTCAAGCGAAATACAAAATATGGAGTACAAGACCATTCTGGCCTGTGAGTATAACAATTGGGTTTCTAGTGGTCAATGGCGGAAGCGGTTTGTGAATCATCAGTGTCTATGGGACTCCATTTCCCACGGGAACAGCTGACCAGGTTAACTCCTATCTTCGCGAGGCTGCTATCACCGTTGCTTAGTTCTCGAGGCTGTCATCGTCACGCTTCTCTCCAAACAGAAATCTGGCCAAGACAATAGCCAGGGACAAGCCAGTGAGTACTTTGAATGTACTCGCAAACATTAAGAACACAGGTATAATATAATTGATAATCATGCACTGAAATATTCTATGATCACATCGTCAGTCACAAAGAAAATGTCTTTTATGCATGCAAGCAGGTTATTTATATGCAACATGAGTAAGCAATAAAAGAGAGGGAATAAAATGCCACAGTCGGGCGTCTTAGCGACACCACATAAAGGGCTTTAAAAGAAATGCCACAGTCGGGCGTCTGGGCGACACCACATAAAGGGCTTTAAAAGAAATGCCACAGTCGGGCGTCTGAGCGACACCACATAAAGGGCTTTAAAAGAAATGCCACAGTCGGGCGTCTGGGCGACACCACATAAAGGGCTTTAAAAGAAATGCCACAGTCGGGCGTCTGGGCGACACCACATAAAGGGCTTTAAAAGAAATGCCACAGTCGGGCGTCTGGGCGACACCACATAAAGGGCTTTAAAAGAAATGCCACAGTCGGGCGTCTGAGCGACACCACATAAAGGACTTACAAGATAAATAATCACAATGAATATCCAGGAGGTAGAACCGTCCCAGGGATACTCAATAATATAATTAATGCAACGGGTTAGTCCATTACAAGATAATAATCATAATCTTCACAAGTCACAAGTCACGGTCCAAGTTTTGTTTAACAATGTCTCCTCCGAAGACCGACACTAAGACCAACACTTGACCCATCCCAGACTGTAATCCTTAACCATGGACACGGCTATTCGAATAGGTTTTAATCTCTGCAGAGGGTGTACTCTTTACCCACGAGTAACGGATTTCCTTTAGTCCATCGGGACTAATTCCGTTTATGGTTTTTAGTTGAAAACACGCCTAACTTGCACACACCAGCTTAACTCACCGGTGTCTGGAATCACCCACGACGCTTGTTAAGCAAAACTCTAAGTGGGGAGGCTACAACCTCGCGTAGCATGGGATCAAATTTATATCGCGCGCTCTAAGGGGTGGCCTCCCCTCTCGGTCCCAACCGGAAACACCCATGCCCCCGGACCAGGTGGCATGCCTACCGGCTACAACCGATATCTTCCACCATGGCCTCTCTGTACGGTGTGTGCTTGAAAGGGGTTGACGACTTACTGAACCATACCCTACCTGCGGCAGGGACAAGTGGTAGTACATAGCAAGTATGGGGGTTACTGGAAACAAGACTCGGTCTACGGTCGACTCGGGAGGTTTATAAGTTCCCTGCATGACATGTAACAAATATATTTCAACCGAAGAAATCACCACTCAATGTACCTTACCATGCCATACCGGACATGACCGTCCCGACGGGGACCGGCGACAAGCTCACGCCTACCCAAGGCCGAGGCTTTCCCGGATTCCTTTCCGGCATGCATGCAAGGCACATGAGGATGATTACCATCACAATAATATTTATTTCCAACAGCAAGGAAATCACTGATATGCTTTCTTGCAACTGATCATATCACATGAAATAACGAGTTCTTCGAAGCAAGGTGGTGTTATAAACGTGTCAATTAGCACACCAAAAATATTATGCCAGGGTTCAGAATGCTTGCCTTTAAGTTGTGGAGGGGTGAGGTGCTCTCCAAAACTTTTGAAAGTTTCTTCTCTCTCTCCAAAATCCTATTTTAAAAATATATTTGAATTAACACACATTTCAAAAACAGCACAAAAAAGTTGTTTGGAAAATTTTCAAATAAATTTTAAAATAAACTAGACAATATTTGAGAGATGTAGGAAAAACAATTAATTCATTTGGAGTTATATTTAAAAAGTTATAGCCAGTCAAAGTTCTGGTCAAATCTGTTATTTAAAATAAAACAGAAAAGAAAACGTTTCGGAGGGGAATACGCTTTCGGAGCGGGGAAAACGTACTGGGCGGATTACGCCTTCACTTAACCCACGGGGATAGGCGCAGGGTCACTGACAGTGGGTCCAAGGGGCCCACTAGTCAGGTTTGACTAGTCTTTCTCCCCCTCCTTCCCCTGTCCCGAGCGGAGGCGGAGCTCAGGCGATCGTCGCCGGCGACTTGCAGCCCTTCGCGGAGCCCCGAGGGCGGGGATGGATCCGCCACTCCAGTGCGGTCCTCCCGGTGGTTGCCAGGCCGGTGGGGACGGAGGGAGCTGCCGGCGGCGAGCTTCGCGGCGGACGGAGAGCTTCGGGAGCGGAGTGGTTTTGGGGCAACGGTGGATTCCAATCAAAATCGAGTAGGGGAATGTGTTCACGGGAGGATGTGGAGGTTCCTGGCGAAGAGAACGGAGAGTGGGAGGCCCTGGTGGTGCCGAATTGACCGGGGCGATGGCGGCGGCAGCAGTTGCCGGAGACGAGGAAGGAGACCTCCCCGGGTCGAATGCGAGCTAGGGGAGCGCCAATGGGGTGGCCTGAGGTTGCCTGCGTGCTCGGGGAAGCTCGGGGGCCTCCCTTTATAGCTCGTCGAGGTCGGTTCCGCGGCGGCGGATGAGGATGCCGGCGAACTGCCTCTCTGTAGCTTGCAGGGCAACGTGGCGTGGCTGGGGATGACGGCAGGAACTAACGGACGAGTGGGCACTGCTCCAGGGGCCAGGTGGCGAGCGGGGGAAGGTTTGGCGGCGCCAACCAGCGCAGGAGCTGTCGGGCGGCGGCGGCGGCTAGCTCTTGGCCTGCCGGGCGCGGCGGGGGCTGCTTGGCGTGTTGCGGTGAGAAGGGGAGCGCGTGGCGAGGTGCTGCAGAGCGGGCCAAAGCCGTGGGGCCAGCGTGTCGGCTCGGGCGCGGGTCGTGCAATACGCGCGCTCTGCTCACGCTCCGGGCGTGCACGGGACGTGTTCGACATTATGCCAGAGCACGCTAGAGGTCGCGGTCGAGGCTGGCAATTAACAGACCCAGGTTAGGAGCAACTGGGAGCCTAGTGGACATGCTTGTTTGATCAGAGGTGCAAGCCCACAGTGCAATGCCAAAACTCATGTTAAAACTGGTCATGCTCTCCAGGTGTTCGACAAAATGTCACAGGCACCTAGGCATCTCTTGGGGTGGCCAAAACTTCCAGATGGTGGTCTCTTTAGATGTACAAGAGGGTGGTGAGGTTAGTTTGCCAAAAGTAGAAACTTGTTAGTGCAAGTTTTGCAAAACTTCAATTCTGGACAGGAATTAAATGACATTATTTCATGAACCAAAAATATGCCAATGGGTGCATGCTCCTGGATTTAGGGGTTTGGCAGGGCTGTCTACAAGTAGGAAAAAGAATCAAGAGCTAAAGAGCAAGCAAGTATATGGTTGCTGTACAAACCATCATGTTGGACCAGAATGAAGATGAGGTTGATTCACTCAAAATTTGCAAATAACATTACTGGGTTTTTGCATAAAGTTGAATCATATGCTACTACCAATATCCCATAATTTTGGTGGAGGCTAGAAAGAATTATTTAAAAGGGTTGTAGTTCAAATTGCACTCTGGACCAGAGAAGAAAAATTGAGTGTAGAGCTCAAAATATTACATGAATAGAAGATATTTTTGTATAAAAGTGATTTAAAAACATCACATGACATCTCCAAATTTTGGTTGAAATTTTAAGTGAATTTATCAAATGGTTGTAGTTCAAATAAGGCCATTTAACCTTGAAAATCCATTCTTCAAGAAAATAAAGATCAAGCAATTAAATTAGTTAATTAGTTATACTGATAAAAGAAAAGTTTTTCTTGAGAGGTTAAACAAGTCCAATAACATATTTGAAAAGTTTTTTTCTTTGGGAAAAACTCATCATAACAGGGCAAGGAATGATTTTAAAAAAAATCAAAATGGAGCTCAGAAATTCAAAGTTTTAATTCCTGGCAATTTTTTTTAATCCATTAAAACAAGGCCAAAATTTTTGGGGTGTCACAAATACCCTCGCGGTTATATAAGAACCGGGGTATGCATGGAGACCAGGCGTAGGGGTCATTAGTGCTTGAACAGACAAGTGCCCAACTAGTTATGTTATATTACATGGTTAGTAAGAAACATCTTCCAGGGAGAATAGTTCCGTTAGGGGTTCCTTTCCCTGGGAGGCATGCCCTAAAGTGCATGTCCATTCTGCAAAAAGAGGCGCAGGAAAAACATCTGGGGGCATATAGATAATAATAAAAAAAAGATCACCTTTAGTTCACCGACCGAATATTCCCTTAAGAATGCTAGCTTTCGGCTTCACCCAGTCTGAGGTACACATTGTTGGGGATCGTAGAAGAAATTTAAAATTTTCTATGCATCACCAAGATCAATCTATGGAGTAATCTAGCAACGAGGGGAAGGAGAGTGCATCTACATACCCTTGTAGATCGCTAAGCGGAAGCGTTGCAAGAACGCGGATGAAGGAGTCGTACTCGTAGTGATTCAGATCGCGGTTGATTCCGATCTAAGCGCCGAACCACGGCGCCTCCGCGTTCAACACACGTGCAGCCCGGTGACGTCTCCTACGCCTTGATCCAGCAAGGGGAAAAGGAGAGGTTGGGGAAGACTCCATCTAGTAGCAGCACGACGGCGTGGTGGTGAAGGAGGAGCGTGGCAATCCTGCAGGGCTTCGCCAAGCACCGCGGGAGAAGAGGAGGATTTGGGAGAGGGGGAGGGCTGTGCTAGAACTTGGGGTGCGGCTGCCCTCCCACCCCCCACATATATATAGGGGCAATGGAGAGGGGGGCCGGCCCCCTCAGATCCAATTTGAGGAGGGGGCGGCGGCCAGGGGGGTTGCCTTGCCCCCCAAGGCAAGGGGGGCGCCCCCCTTTAGGGTTCCCCAAAACCCTAGGCGCATGGGCCCTAGGGGGGAGGCGCCCAGCCCACTAAGGGGCTGGTCCCTCTCCTCACACAGCCCATAGGGCCCTCCAGGGCAGGTGGACCCCCGGAACCCCTCCAGTGGTCCCGGTACAATACCGGTAACCCCCGAATTATTCCGGTGACCGTCTGATGACTTCCCATATATAAATCTTTACCTCCGGACCATTCCGGAACTCCTCTTGATGTCCGGGATCTCATTCGGGACTCTGAACAACATTCGGTAACCACGTATATCTATTCCCTATAACCCTAGCGTCATCGAACCATAAGTGTGTAGACCCTACGGGCTCGGGAGTCATGCAGACATGGCTGAGACAACTCTCCGGTCAATAACCAACAGCGGGATCTGGATACCCATGTTGGCTCCCACATGCTCCACGATGATCTCATCGAATGAACCACGATGTCAAGGATTCAATCAATCCCGTATACAATTCCCTTTGTCCAGCGGTATTGTACTTGCCCGAGATTCGATCCTCGGTATCTGATACCTTGTTCAATCTCGTTACCGGCAAGTCTCTTTACTCGTTCCGTAACACATCATCCCATGATCAACTCCTTGGTCACATTGTGCACATTATGATGATGTCCTACCGAGTGGGCCCAGAGATACCTCTCCGTTTACACGGAGTGACAAATCCCAGTCTCGATTCGTGCCAACCCAATAGACACTTTCGGAGATACCTGTAGTGTAACTTTATACCCACCCAGTTACGTTGTGACGTTTGGCACACCCAAAGCACTCCTACGGTATCCGGGAGTTGCACAATCTCATGGTCTAAGGAAATGATATTTGACATTAGAAAAGCTTTAGCAAACGAACTACACGATCTTGTGCTAGGCTTAGGATTGGGTCTTGTCCATCACATCATTCTCCTAATGATGTGATCCCGTTATGAATGACATCCAATGTCCATGGTCAGGAAACCATAACCATCTTATTGATCAACGAGCTAGTCAACTAGAGGCTTACTAGGGACATGGTGTTGTCTATGTATCCACACATGTATCTGAGTTTCCTATCAATACAATTCTAGCATGGATAATAAACGATTATCATGAATAAGGAAATATAATAATAACCAATTTATTATTGCCTCTAGGGCATATTTCCAACAGTCTCCCACTTGCAGTAGAGTCAATAATCTAGTTCACATCGCCATGTGATTAACACTCACAGGTCACATCGCGATGTGACTAACATCCAAAGAGTTTACTAGACTCAATAATCTATTTCACATCACTATGTGATTAACACTCAATGAGTTCTGGGTTTGATCATGTTATGCTTGTGAGAGAGGTTGTAGTCAACGGGTCTTGCCATATTCAGATCCCTATGTATTTCGCAAAACTTTATATCGTAGATGCTGCTACCACGTTCCACTTGGAGCTATTCCAAATTATTGCTCCATTATACGTATCCGGTATCTCTACTCAGAGCTATCCGGATAGGTGTTAAGCTTGCATCGACGTAACTCTTTATGTCGAACTCTTTATCACCTCCATAACCGAGAAACATTTCCTTGTTCCTCTAAGGATAATTTTTGACCGCTATCTGGTGATCCACTCCTAGATCACCTTTGTACCCTCTTGCCAGACATGTGGCAAGGTACACATCAGGTGTGGTACTCAGCATGGCATACCGTATAGAGCCTATGACAAAAGCATAGGGGACGACCTTCGTCCTTCCTCTTTCTTCTGCCGTGGTCAATCTTCAAGTCTTACTCAACTTCACACCTTACAACTCAGGTAAGAACCCCTTCTTTGACTGATCTATTTTGAACTCCTTCAAAAACATGTCAAGGTGTGCGTTCTTTGAAAGTATCATCAGGCGTCTTGATCTATCTCTATAGATCTTGATGCCCAATATGTAAGCAGCTTTATCCAGGTCTTTCTTTGAAAAATACCCTTCAAACAACCGTTTATGCTTTCCAGAAATTCTACATTATTTCGGACCAACAATATGTCATCCACATATACTTATCAGAAATGTTGTAGTGCTCCCACTCACTTTCTTGTAAATACAAGTTTCTAGCAAACATTGTATAAACCTAAAAGCTTTGGTCACTCCATTAAAGCATATATTCTGACTCCGAGATGCTTGCTCTAGTCCATAGAAGGATCGCTGGAGCCAGCATACCTTTTAGCATCCTTAGGATTGACAAAACCTTTTATTGTATCACATACAACTTTTTCTTACGAAAACTGGTAAGAAAACTTGTTTTGACATCCATCTGTCAGATTTCATAATTGAAAAAGACAGCTAATGCTAACATGATTCCGACGGACTTAAGCATCGCTACGGGTGAGAAATTCTCATCATAGTCAACTCCTTGAACTTGTGAAAAAACCCTTTCCCACAAGTCGAGCTTCATAGACGGTAACATTGCCGCCCTCGTCCGTCTTCTTCTTAAATATCCATTTATCTCAATGGCTTGCCGATCATTGGGCAAGTCCACCAAAGTCCATTCTTTGTTCTGATACATGGATCCTGTCTCGGATTTCATGGCTTCTAACCATTTGTCAGAACACGGGCCCACCATCGCTTCTCCATAGCTCGTAGGTTCATTGTTGTCTAACAACATGATATCTAAGACAGGATTACCGTACCACTCAGGAGTAGTACATATCCTTGTCGACCTATGAGCTTTGATAGCAACTTGATCCTGAAGCTTCATGATCACTATCATTAACTTCCTCTTCAACCGACATAGGTGCCACAGAAACATCTTTCTGTGTTGCACCACTTTCTGGTTGAAGTAGAGGTTCAACAACCTCATCAAGTTTTATCTTCCTCCCACTCAATTCTTTCGAGAGAAACTCCTCAAGAAAGGACCCGTTCTTAGCGACAAACAATTTGCCCTCGGATCTGAGATAGAAGGTATACCCAACTGTCACCTTTGGGTATCCTATGAAGATGTGTTTGTCCGCTTTTGGGTTCGAGCTTCTCTGGCTGAAGCCTTAAGCATCGCAACCCCAAACATTAAGAAACAACAACTTTGGTTTCTTGCCAAACCAATGTTCACACGACGTCGTCTCAACGGACTTAGATGGTGTCCTATCTAAAGTGAATGCAGCTGTCTCTAACGCATAACCTCAAAATGAAAATGGTAGATCGGTAAGAGACATTATAGATTGCACCATATCTCATAAGGTTCGATTATGACGTCTGGACACACCATTACGCTGTGGTGTTCCAGGTGGCTTCAACTGCGAAACAATTCCACAATGTCTTAAGTGATTGCCAAACTCATAACTCAGAAATTCTCATTGATCAGATCGTAGGAATTTGATCTTCTTGTTATGATGATTCTTAACTTCACTCTGAAATCTCTTGAACTTTTCAAACGTTTCAGACTTGTGCTTCATTATGTAAATATACCTATATCTACTCAAATCGTCAGTGAAGATGAGAAAATAGCGATATCCACCGCACGCTTCAATTCTCATTGGATCACACGCATCAACATGTATGATTTCCAACAAGTCACTTGCCTGTTTCATTGTACCTAAAAACGGGGTCTTAGTCATCCTGCCCATGAGGCATGGCTCGCATGTGTCAAGCGATTCAAAATCAAGTGACTCCAAACATCCATCGACATGGAGTTTCTTCATGCATCTTACGCCAATCTGACCTAAGCGGCAGTGCCACAAGAAAGTGTTACTATCATTATTAACTCTACATCTTTTGGTGTGAACATGTGTATTACTACGATCGAGATTCAATGAACCATTCACATAGGGTGCATGACCATGAAAGGTATTATTCATGTAAACAGAATAACCATTATTCTCTAACTTAAATGAATAACCGTATTGCAATGAACATGATCTAATCATATTCATGCTCAACGTAGACACCTGATAACATTTATCTAGGTTCAATACTAATCCCGAAGGCAGATGGAGCGTGCGATGGTGATCTCATCAACTTTGGAAACACTTCCAACACACATTGTCACCTCGCCCTTAGCCAGTCTCCGTTTAGTCCGTAGCTTTTGCTTCAAGTCACCAATAATAGCAACTGAACCGGTATCCAATACCCAGGTGCTACCAGGAGTACTAGTGAGGTACACATTAATAACATGTATATACTTTGTTGAAGTTTCCAGCCTTCTTATCTACCATGCATTTGGGGTAATTCCGCTACCAGTGACCGTTCCCCTTACAATAGAAGCACTTAGTCTCGGGTTTGGGTTCAACCTTGGGTTCCTTCACTGGAGTGGCAACTGGTTTGCCATCCATGAAGTTTCCCTTCTAGCCCTTGCCCTTCTTGAAACCAGTGGTCTTGTTAAACCATCAACACTTGATGCTCCTTCTTGATTTCTACCTTTTGCGTCTTAAGCACCGCGAACAGCTCCGGTATCAATTCCATCCCTTGCATGTCATAGTTCATCACGAAGATCTAGTAGCTTAGTGATAGTGGCTAGAGAACTCTATCAATCAATATCTTACCTGGAAGTTTAACTCCCACTTGATTTAAGTGATTGTAGCACCCAGACATTCTGAGCACATGCTCATTAGCTAAGCTATTCTCCTCCATCTTGTTGGCAAAAGAACTTGTCAGAGGTCTCACACCTCTCAACACGGGCATGAGCCTGAAATCCCAATTTCAGGTCTTGGAAGATATGTTCTATGGCGTTCAAAACGTCATTGGAATCCCGATTCTAAGCCGTAAAGTATGGTGCACTAAACTATCAAGTAGTCATCAGAATGTGTCTGTCAGGTGTTCACAACATCCACAGATGACGTTGTAGGGGTTTGCACATCGAGCGGTGCATCAAAGACGTAAGCCTTCTGTGTAGTAGTGAGGACACTCCTCGGACTACGGACCTAGTCCGCATCATTGCTTACAATATCTTTCAACTTAATCTTTCTCTAGGAACGTATTGAAACAGGGAGCTACAACGTGAGCTATTTATCTACAACATATTTGTGAAGAAAATTTAGACTATGTTCATGATAATTGAGTTCATCTAATCAAATTATTTAATGAACTCCCACTCAGATAGACATCCCTCTAGTCATCTAAGTGAAACATGATCCGAATCGACTAGGCCGTGTCCGATCATCACGTGAGACGGACTAGTCATCAACGGTGAACATCTCATGTTGATCGTATCTTCTATACGACTCATGTTCGACCTTTCGGTCTTCCGTGTTCCGAGGCCATGTCTGTACATACTAGGCTCGTCATGTCAACCTAAGTGTTTCGCATGTGTCCCGAGGCCATGTCTGTACATGCTAGGCTCGTCAACACCCGTTGTATTCGAATTTTAGAATCTATCACACCCGATCATCACGTGGTGCTTCGAAACGACGAACCTTCGCAACGGTGCACAGTTAGGGGGAACACTTATCTTGAAATTTTAGTGAGGGATCATCTTATTTAAGCTACCATCGTTGTAAGCAAATAATATGTAAAACATGATAAACATCACATGCAATCAAATAGTGACATGATATGGCCAATATCATTTTGCTCCTTTTGATCTCCATCTTCGGGTCTCCATGATCATCGTTGTCACCGGCATGACACCATGATCTCCATCATCATGATCTCCATCATCGTGTCTTCTTGAAGTTGTCTCATCATCTATTACTTCTACTACTATGGCTAACTCTTTAGCAATAAAGTAAAGTAATTACATGACGTTTAAGTTGACACACAGGTCATAAATAAATTAAGACAACTCCTATGGCTCCTGCCGGTTGTCATACTCATCGACATGCAAGTCGTGATTCCTATTACAAGAACATGATCAATCTCATACATCAGATATATCATTCATCACATCCTTTTGGCCATATCACATCACAAGGCATATGCTGCAAAAACAAGTTAGACGTCCTCTAATAGTTGTTGCAAGTTTTTACGTGGCTGCTATAGGTTTCTAGCAAGAACGTTTCTTACCTACGCGAAAACCACAACATGATATGCCAATTTCTATTTACCCTTCATAAGGACCTTTTCATCGAATCCGATCCGACTAAAATGGGAGAGACAGACACCCGCTAGCCACCTTATGCAACTAGTGCATGTCAGTCGGTGGAACCAGTCTCACGTAAGCGTACGTGTATGGTCGGTCCGGGCCGCTTCATCCCATGATGCTGCCGAATCAAGATAAAACTAGTAACGGCAAGTAAATTGACAATATCGACGCCCACAACTGCGTTGTGTTCTACTCATGCATAGAAACTACGCATAGACATAGCTCATGATGCCACTGTTGGGGATCATAGCAAAAATATAAAATTTTCTACACATCACCAAGATCAATCTATGGAGTAATCTAGCAATGAGGGGAAGGAGAGTGCATCTACATACCCTTGTAGATTGCTAAGCGGAAGCGTTGCAAGAACGCGGATGAAGGAGTCGTACTCGTAGCGATTCAGATCGCGGTTGATTCCGATCTAAGCGCCGAACCACGGCGCCTCCGCGTTCAACACACGTGTAGCCCGGTGACGTCTCCTACGCCTTGATCCAGCAAGGGGAGAAGGAGAGGTTGGGGAAGACTCCATCCAGCAGCAGCACGACGGCGTGGTAGTGAAGGAGGAGCGTGGCAATCCTGCAGGGCTTCGCTAAGCACCGCAGGAGAAGAGGAGGACTTGGGAGAAGGGGAGGGCTGCGCCAGAACTTGGGGTGCGGCTGCCCTCCCACCCCCCACATATATATAGGGGCAAGGGAGAGGGGGGGCGGCCCCCTCAGATCCAATCTGAGGAGGGGGCGGCGGCCAGGGGGGTTGCCTTGCTCCCAAGGCAAGGGGGGCGCCCCCCTTTAGGGTTCCCCAAAACCCTAGGCGCATGGGCCCTAGGGGGGGAGGCGCCCAGCCCACTAAGGGGCTGGTCCCTCTCCTCACACAGCCCATAGGGCCCTCCGGGGCAGGTAGACCCTCCCGGTGGACCCCCGGAACCCCTCCAGTGGTCCCGGTACAATACTGGTAACCCCCGAATTATTCCGGTGACCGTATGATGACTTCCCATATATAAATCTTTACCTCCGGACCATTCCGGAACTCCTCATGACGTCCGGGATCTCATCCGGGACTCCGAACAATATTCGGTAACCATGTATATCTATTCCCTATAACCCTAACGTCATCGAACCTTAAGTGTGTACACCCTACGGGCTCGGGAGTCATGCAGACATGGCCGAGACAACTCTTCGGTCAATAACCAATAGCGGGATCTGGATACCCATGTTGGCTCCCACATGCTCCATGATGATCTCATCGGATGAACCACGATGTCAAGGATTCAATCAATCCCGTATACAATTCCCTTTGTCCAGCGGTATTGTACTTGCCCGAGATTCGATCATCGGTATCCGATACCTTGTTCAATCTCGTTATCGGCAAGTATCTTTACTCGTTCCGTAACACATCATCCCGTGATCAACTCCTTGGTCACATTGTGCACATTATGATGGTGTCCTACCGAGTGGGCCCAGAGATACCTCTCCGTTTACACGGAGTGACAAATCCCAGTCTCGATTCGTGCCAACCCAACAGACACTTTCGGAGATACCTGTAGTGTACCTTTATAGCCACCCAGTTACGTTGTGACGTTTGGCACACCCAAAGCACTCCTACGGTATCCGGGAGTTGCACAATCTCTTGGTCTAAGGAAATGATACTTGACATTAGAAAAGCTTTAGCAAACGAACTACACGATCTTGTGCTAGGCTTAGGATTGGGTCTTGTCCATCACATCATTCTCCTAATGATGTGGTCCCGTTATCAATGACATCCAATGTCCATGGTCAGGAAACCGTAACCATCTTATTGATCAACGAGCTAGTCAACTAGAGGCTTACTAGGGACATGGTGTTGTCTATGTATCCACACATGTATCTGAGTTTCCTATCAATACAATTCTAGCATGGATAATAAACGATTATCATGAACAAGGAAATATAATAATAACCAATTTATTATTGCCTCTAGGGCATATTTCCAACACACATCTGGCTGACCCGGCAGTAACAATCGCATAGGTGCTCCCTTTACCACCTAGATGAACAATCGGGAACGTAGGGGTAAGCACAGGAGCCAGGCAACCCAGCTTGGCCAAAACTTAAGTCATATCGATGCATATCATGGCGAATAAAAGGTACATGCGGAAGTGTGACACATGTGTTGGGCATGAAGCCCGTATAAATAAGCTTCTGTTTAAAGAAGCCCCCAGGTTTAATGAGCGCAGACAGCGCGTCATTTTATGAGCCTTTAAAGGCTATAAGAGAAAGAGAGAGGAGAAGGAGAGAAATGTAAGACAAAAGGTATGTAAAAAATGGACAGAGGAAGGAGACGAACACAGAGTCCGGCGCTAGGCATAGAATCTTCGTAGACGGGCTGCGTTCCATGGGTTCGGCTCGACTCGGTTATCCGATGCATCTCACAGGCGGTACGCTCCACCAGTCAGGACTTGGTCAATTATGAAGGGACCTTCCCACTTGGGCTTGAGTTTGTCCTTTTTCTTGTCCGGCAGGCGTAGAACTAATTCGCCAACGTTGTAATTTTTGGCCCGTACTTCTCTGCTTTGGTATCTTCGAGCCTGTTTTTGATAGAATGCGGAACGGGCTTTTGCCACGTCTCGCTCTTCCTCCAAGGCGTCCAAACTATCCTGCCGATCGAACTCGGCTTCTCTTTCTTCATACATGCGCACTCGAGGTGAGTCATGAATTATGTCGCAGGGCAAAACTGCCTCTGCGCCGTACACCATGAAGAATGGTGTGTATCCGGTGGTGCGATTCGGCGTGGTCCGTAGCCTCCAAAGTACGGAGTCGAGCTCCTCTATCCAGTGCGTATTAGATTCCTTAAGGGACCGCACTAATCTGGGTTTGATGCCGCTCATGATAAGACCATTTGCATGTTCGACCTGGCCGTTGGTTTGTGGGTGATAGACGGAAGCATAATCGAGCTTGATGCCCATGTTTTTGCACCAGAGTTTTACCTCATCGGCCGTAAAATTCGTGCCATTATCAGTGATGATGCTGTGGGGGACGCCGTAACAGTGTACAACCCCGGATATGAAGTCTATCACCGGTCCGGATTCAGCCGTCTTAACAGGCTTGGCCTCTATCCATTAGGTGAACCTATCCACCATGACCAGTAAGTATTTTTTCTTGTGGGTTCCGCCTTTAAGGGGTCCAACCATGTCAAGCCGCCAGACCGCGAAGGGCCAAGTGATGGGGATAGTTTGGAGGGCGGTGGGTGGCATATGGCTTTGGTTGCAAAAAGCTGGCAACTGACGCATCGTTGGACTAAGTCCCGGGCGTCTGCCCGGACCGTCGGCCAATAAAAGCCTGTACGGAAGGCCTTGCTTACAAGGGACCGAGCTACAGCGTGATGTCCACCAAGTTCGGCATGAATTTCAGCCAGGAGGTTCCGCCCTTCCTCTTCGGAGATGCACCTTTGAAGGACTCCGGTAGTGCTTTTTATAAAGCTCTCCCTCATGGACTTTATAGGCTTTAGATCGCCGCACTATGCAGCGTGCCTCATTTTGTTCCTCAGGGAGTTCCTGCCTGGTAAGGTAGGCGAGGAATGGTTCTGTCCACGGGGCGATGACGACAATTATTACATGGGCTGAAGGTGTTATTTCATTGGCAGAACCTCCAATTGTGTCAGAGTGTTCGGTGTCGGGCAATGCGGTTGGGTCCGGGCTGCTATTGCCAGGTTCCCCTTCCCATACTACGGACGACTTGGACAGCCTTTCCAAGAAGATGTTGGGGGGGACTACATCGCCTTTTGCGCCGATGCGTGCTAGGACATCTGCCACCTGATTATTTTCCTGGGCTACCCGATGCGTGCCAGGACATCTGCCGCATTGGACACCGACATCTGCCGCCCCTCGGGTACTGGTAAGATGAAACCGTCCACTATTGGACTGAGGACCAATGTGGCTGGTGCTCGGGCTGTTCGGAATTTAGGTTCGTCACTGGCGTTAAAAGTAATAGCCGTGTCACTCCATGGGTTTATCGTTGCTACTTGGTAGACTTCGGCAAGGCCGCGAAGTGTTCATTTTCGCATATTATTTGATGTGAAAGTCTCGAAGACTGTTAGTACCGCATTGGTTTCTCTGGGGTGGCTTTTTGTGGCTTCTAGAATTAGAAGATCTTCGCCAATTTTTGCCACCTGCCAGAGTATCCAACATGCTCTAAGGCTGTGAGTTGGTGTGGCGCCCTCTGCACTGTGAATTTTACAGGGTCCATCAAGCCATCCTTCCAGTACGGTTCCGTGCCCTATAAAGGGCTTTTGCTTTTTGGTATTGAACCCGGGTGTCTGACGATGATGCACCCTTTTATTTTGGACCGGGTTTGTATTCAAGACCGGATTGTCCCAAAATTTTGTTTCGGTTTTCCAAGCGCTTTCCATCGCAAAGTACTTTCGTACTATGGACACCAAGTCAGCAAAGCGTGTAATATCACGGCGACTTATGGCGTTGAGGATTCCCTTGTCCGTGCAATTATTGCAGAAGAATGAAATTGCGTCTTCCTCGCGGCAGTCCTTTATCCTATTCATAACCAGGAGGAATCTGGCCCAGTAATGATGTACTGTTTCTTCGGGCTCTTGCCTAATTTGGGATAGATCACTTATGTACGAGTGGGTGGGTGGAATCAAATCCGAAACCTCACCCAATCTGAGACCCAGGGGCCAAGGAGTTTCCAAACTCGGACGTTGGGATTCTTGGATGCGGCCCAATGAATCTAGTCCGTCGCCTGACTTTAAGTTCAGGTCTTGAGTGATATCCTCCCCTCCGCGGGTATCCGGCTTGGAGGGATCGGGAATCCGGACATAGCTAGTCCTTAAGATAGATGAAGGGTCGCCGCACTGTCCCTCTACCACGACAACGTGATGGGTGACCTGGGGAGAGTTAATCTCTCTCAGATCGGGTTTAGGCCCAATCTGGTCGTAATCCATAGCGACTCCTAGGGCGGCGATGCGATCCAAGAGCTCCATTGGATCTAGCTGCTCGGCGAATTCCGAGCTGACATGAAGATTGCTTTCGATGACCCGAGAGGTCATCGTCGGCGTAGCAGCCAACAGGCAGTCATAAGGAAACCGCCTAGCCGGAGAGTTTGGCCGACAGCCAAAGCTCCCTTAGCAACGGTGCTGTCTTTAAAGATGGGATGAGGCATCCTTCCTGATGGCGACGACACAGAGGAACTCTCAATGAAAGCACCAATGTCGGTGGCAAAACCGGCGGATCTCAGGTAGGGGGTCCCGAACTGTGCGTCTAGGTCGGATGGTAAAAGGAGGCAGGGGACACAAAGTTTTACCCAGGTTCGGGCCCTCTCGATGGAGGTAAAACCCTATGTCCTGCTAGATTAATATTGATGATATGGGTAGTACAAGAGTAGATCTACCACGAGATCAGAGAGGCTAAACCCTAGAAGCTAGCCTATGGTATGATTGTTGTTCGTCCTACGGACTAAAACTCTCTGGTTTATATAGACACCGGAGAGGGCTAGGGTTACACAGAGTCGGTTACAATGGTAGGAGATCTACATATCCGTATCGCCAAGCTTGCCTTCCACGCCAAGGAAAGTCCCTTCTGGACACGGGACGAAGTCTTCAATCTTGTATCTTCATAGTCCAGGAGTCCGGCCAAAGGTATAGTCCGGCTATCCGGACACCCCCTAATCCAGCACTCCCTTAGCGACCACCGTGTATGAATATGAATCGGGGAGGGAGTCGATTTCGGCCGAGGACACACTGTGTTTTGGCTCCCACCGTGTATGAATCCGTGTGAGAGGCGGTTACGTCACGTTTGGGTGAAATTACAAACCTACCCCTATTGAAACCTATAGAAATCCAGCATATAGGCTTTGCGTGGCAGGGATAGGCAGCAGTGATTTCCATCTCGCAGATTTTGGTTCCGGGCGGTTACTGCGACTTTCCCCACTTCGTTCAAATTTTGCAGAGTGCACGTTTACCATGCCTACTCAATTCGAATCCCGTTTGTATTCTATTTTTTTTCGGGCGGGATCCATTTTCAATTGGAATTACATTCTATATACATCATTTTTTATATATACTTTCAAAAGCACAACACCATTTATACATAAATATGGTTTACAAATGGCATGATCTCAGATTCATAAGGTTGTATCCATCAATTTGGATTTTCAAATATTTGAAACCACTTTATGTTGAAATCCAATGTATGCATTCCTCGCTAACTGTCTCCAATTAATGTGTGTTTCATGCGTGTTTTTTTACTTCTCAAACATGTATAATGTGTTTCACACACGCAACATATAGTGTAATCCCGTTTAGACATTAATTGCATATAAACCATGCATTGTTTGTAATTGAAGAATCTATGGATCACTAATATTGATAAACTATATAACATTACACGTGTGCCCAAATTCAAATGAATATGCATGTTTGATACACCAATTTGCGTTATGATATTATTGATGTCGTGATCTCCAGTTTAAATATTTGAATCCCCTTTAATCCAGATATTCGTCTCATATAGCTATCACTCATGCTTATATAGGACTATCTCTCTGGACCTATACGCGTTCATCGTCTCTCAGGTATCTCTCGTGCTACCTGTATGTCAATAATGATCTTTTATCTTCGTAACACACTGACGGTACTCACTCCCTCGACCTTCATCACTCTATCTCTCTCTAAGTATATCTCGCTCCCTGCTATGTGTCTCTAACTATGATTCTCCATGTGGAATCTCTTTCTCTCACACAAACACAAAACTATGTCTCCTGGGGTCTCATTTCTCTCTACTATTCCCATGTGTGCCACTCGCACACCCCTCATACAGAGATGTCTTTCGCTCCTTAGATATGAGAACCTACGACTCTTCCTCATCAATATCTCTTTCTTACACACAAACACAAACTCTGTCTCCCAGGGTCTCATATTTCTCCATTGTTCTCTTGTATGTCGCTCACACACACCCTCTCTCCCTAGAGATATCTTGCATTCCCTCGTATGTCTCTCTATCTATCACTCTCATTGTGAAATATCTTTCTCTCTCGCAGACACAAAACTCCGTCTCTCTGGATCTCATTTCTCTCTGATATTCGTTTGTATGTGACTCACACGCACCCTCTCTCTATCTCTCTCACACCCACACACATAACCCAGCCTTCTGATCCACTCGACTCCTATCTCTAACGCACACTAGCTAGCATATTTATCTTTCTATTTATCTGTTTCTCCATCAACCTTCTTTCTCGCCCTCACTCTTGATTCCTATCACGCACACTACATATGTTTCTCTCTACATGCAGTCAAGTGCCCTCTCACACACATATATAACTTCACCGTTTGAACCACCCGACGGTCATCTCCAACACCCAAACTAGCGGATGTCCCTCTAGCTAGCATCTCCATCTCTGTATCTATCTGTAGTTTCTCCGTCAACATTTCTTTCTCGCACGGAGTCTTGATTCCTATCACCCACACTATATATGTCTTTCCATACATATGCATTTATAGGTTGGTCTCTTTTGCACAATCGTTGCGCCTCACTCCCTATGATCGCCTCCTAATGCGTTTTTCGAGGCTAACTTTGACCAAACGTTAGAGCAATAATATATGACATGCAACTTACACAAAGCATACCTTTAATTTTGTATGTCAAAGGAGCTTTCAATAATATAATTTGCATAGTATACATTTCATGTGCTATTAATCTTGTCAATAGTCAAAGGCTGTCTTGAAAAACACATTAGGCCCTATATAGATGGAAGGAGGGAGTAGGTCCCATGCAAAAAATGAGAATAAAATTCAAACATCTGGGCATCGTGGCTCGGTCTATAACATTGAGAAACTTGGTTTTAAAATCATGAAACTTGGCATGGTGTCATGTCATGGTAGTACCATGCCGTGGTAAAAAAATTGGCCGAATAGGAACAAATTTTGGTATAAGCTTCTTGCAAATCAGAGCTTCTCTCAAGAAGGCTCGTGGTTCTGGGAGGGAACATGTCACCTTTGTGTGCATAATTCAAATTTGAAATACAAGCACATGTTCTAGTGCACCAAAGTTGGTTGAAAAATCACATGTGTGTCCTCGGGTAAATTTCTAGGTTCCATGCAAGAAATGGGAATGAAATTCAAAATTCTGGGCGTCGTGGCTGGGTTGGAAACATTGAGAAACTTAGTTTTTTAATTCCTGTAAATCCAAAACACGCATGAAAATAATGAAACTTGGCTTGGTGCCATGACATGGCACCAACATGCTGTGGTAAATTTGCAGTCCGATTTGCGAAGGCGCACACATTAACAATCAACAAAGTCATTTTGGAAGAAGTGTTGTCACGTTACAATCAGAAACACAAGTATTATTGAAACCGTGGGCGTTCTACTTACTAGTACCATTTACGTGCCGCCACGTGTCCCCTTTTTTATTAGCTAGGAGGCAACGTGCAGGGTAGCTATTTGAGTACGAGAGGCGTGCGATTAGACCCCTGCGCGTGCTTATCGGGAGGAGAGCCCTTTGACCTCCATCTGCCGTCCACCTCTCTCCCAAGGTCTCCATTAATAGCGCCCGAGCCTCTGTTTAATGGAGTGGCTATTTCTCACTCGACTGAGATTTAAGAGAGAAAAAAGAAAATCTGAAAGCACGGATCTTGATGTAAGATCCGACAGACCTATATAGCATCTACTGCGACTTATAGCAAGATTGGTGAATATATAAGGACGATTAATTTTTTTTTATCAAAGAAGGGCTTGCCCCTTCCGATTTTCATTACTGAAAACCACCACAATTCACAAGAAGTTCAGCACAACTCCAGCCTAACACGAAGGACTAAAAGCTACCAGATTGAAATCAGAACATCCCAAGAGGCCAACAAAGGCCAAACATCCGCGCTAGAACCCAACATTTCACAACCGACGACACAATCCACATCCTAAACCGATTATTACATCAAAAGAAACCAGGAAACTAGTCTCCGCCGCGAGCAGCAATGAGCTCTTTCGTGTCCTCAAGACGCTGCTTGAGAACATCCACGGATTCCTCCACCAGCCTTTGGCGCTCGTTGCAGAGCATGTCATTCTCGTCCATAAGTTTCTTCAACAAGGCACTAGTCTCCTCCTGCAGGTCTGCACTTCGGACGATCTTCTCCCTCAGCAGGTCGCGCTCGGCCTGGAGCCTCTCATTGCCCTCCCTTAGTTGCCGGATGACGCCGGTAGCCTATTCAAACGAGGCTATCATGTCGTCCTGCAACCTCGCCGAGCGGGAGATCTGATCCGTCTGGCTATGGACGATCGCATGCATGCGCCTGTAACAGTCGTCGCGTGCCCGCGAGAAATTTTCCTAGGCCGCCGCGGCGCGGCGGGACATCTCTACTGCATTCGTGGTGCAGCGGGACATCTCTGCTGCTTTTGCGGCGCGGCCGGACCAGTCTGCTGCATCGACGGCACGGCGGGACCTCCGTGCTGCTTCAGCGGCACGGCAGGACCTCTGTGCTACTACTTCCGCGCGGCGGGACATGTCGGCTGCTCTCGCAGCGAGGCGGGACATCTCTCGTGCTTCCGCTTCCATGCTCGCCTCTCCCTGCTGGCAATCTCTTGACCCAGAACTCACGCTGGCCATGGCAGACGCAAGGGAAGGATGCTCAATGACTTGTTTGTTTTTGTGGATGAGGAGTTGAGGAGGAATGTGCAGTCATCTTGGCATACTAGTATTTATAACCGAGTACTAATACGCTCCTAAGTGGGAAACCGTTTAGGTTGTGATCGGTGTGAACATGTTTGCAATTCAATATAGCGTGGAGTAATTTGGAATGTGACGAGACGCAAGCTCAAAATTTATTGACGGTTCTAGTTTTGAAGTGCGGCACTATTCCCGGATGGAGTACTTCTTTTTCTACTCCCTCCTTTCCGGTTTTATAGGGCTTATGTCAAAATTTTAGTTTTTCCATTTTATAAGGCTCAATTTGGTTGTCCCCAACACATGTTCAGATTCCAAGGTGCATTAAATCATTGCATGCAAGTATTAAGAGAAAATTGTCCAATGCATGTACTTTATGCATGCATGCATTGCAATTAATGCATTAAACCTATCTCTCGAGACTTCTCGCACGCACCATCGTGCCACCCACAAAAACTTGTACTCTGAGTTTAGTAGTACGTTATACAGGAAGAGAAGAGGTGCACGCACGGACTCGTCCTCTCACACACGCATCTATTTTTTCTTAAAAAGGAGGATGATGACCCCCGGCCTCTGCATCTGGGAGTCACACACGCAAATTATTGAAATATATCGAGTGCAATGCCTTGATGTGTCGCGTCAACTCGTACATCAACGAGAAGTTTGATTATCCTCTCCCTCGCGGACTTAACTGCACATGCCTTTGGCTGTATGACAGGTAGGCCACACACCTGTAGGGCCCACCTGTCATACACGCAAAGGAAGGAGCGTCCCTCCCTCACCCATGAGCGTGGTGGCTGGCAAGACTAGGAGAAGCTTTCGCTACACGCTCTCCCTCCCACACGCGGTGGACATGCAACAGTTCAATCGGTGTCAGATGGCCAGAAGCGTACTGTAGTACTCCTCCAGTGCAGTAGTATTCCATCATTGTTCGACTTCCCAAAGAGGCGAAGAGCCAAGTGCAGCCCGGACGCTCGTGTGGCAGTTTCATGTGTATAGTAGTCTAGGATGGCGTGTATCGTGCCTGTAAGCTTAAAATCGTTGGGGTCGGCTCCATGCTATGTGGCCGTCTCGAAGTTTTTTTAAAAAATAAAATAGTCTTCTGGCCCTACCCGAAAACTGCCGCGCGTACTGCCCGGGAAAAGCCCCGCCCTCAACTTTTAACTACGCGAAAACAGTTCGAGCTTGTTCGTTCTACATAAATACAGTACTTACTGTATGTTTATTCACCCATGGGGTTGTTCAATGAATGGAGGGGCGGGGAGCACAAGTGAACAATACTGTAGTACTACTAGTAGTAAGTAGGAGTCATACAGTAGTCACCTTAAATAGAGAGTTTCTTTTCTTTAATGCCACATACACAAATTGAAATGCTTGTTGTGGAGAGAAAAAAGATAATCACTCCACTATATATGGACGCAGGGGCCTGAGCGCTTGCTTTACTAGGGTTGCTCTCTTCATTCTCTCATCCTCTCCAGATATAAACAAGACAGCGGTAGCGACATTTTCTCTCTGCTCACCGCTGGTCACAGATCCGGTCGGATGCCTTCGGCCGGTGTGTGTAGAGGACTAAAAGGTGCATCGTTCACGCGGTCATCGCCGCCGAGGGAGGAAACCCATAGCTGCCGGAGGGGCCCAATCCTCTGCCCGTGCCGTTCTCTCCGACACATGGCCGGCTCGGGAGGTCCTCCGACCCTTCTTCCTCCCTGCCGTATTATCCGTAGATCTGACCTACCGCCGCCGACATCCCCGCGACCCTCAGGTATAAGTTCTTCGAAAGCGGCCTTGCTCTACTGCCCCAGCTCCCCACGTGTCTGGATGTGCATATTTTTCTACTCCCATCAGCTCTTCCAAAGCCACCTAAATTTTTAGTATTATTAGAGGTAAAGCTACTTCATGCATTCGAATCTAGGGCTTTGTTCAAACAACGAAGAAAGGGGGGAAAGTTGTAGCATGAATCTAGGACTTGATTCAAAGAGGAAATAATATGGTGAAAGTAGTAGAGACCGGATACCCAACCGGTCTCTTGGTTGAAAAGGGAAATAATGGGAAAACGCAGTACAAACTAGATAAGGAACAGATCTATTATTGGTTGAAAAAAGGATAGAAAGTGGCGGTTGGTGGACAAGTCAACAGAGTATGTCCAGGATTAGATTTGCTGCCATCACATAGTAAAAGGTCTCCAGGATTAGATTTGCTACCCTCACATAGTAAAAGGTCTCGGGATTAGATTTGCTGCCCTCACATAGTAAAAGGTCTCTAGGATTAGATTTGCTGCCCTCACATAGTAAAAGGTCTCCAGGATTAGATTTGCTGCCCTCGCATAGTACAATGGCACTCCTACTATTTTCCCCAGTATGATAAGTAAGTTGCTCCTTTACACTGCTGAGTGTCCTGGTTTCCTGTCCCCATGGTCCCATGCCCTTAAACCAACTCTTTAGCTGCTGTTGATTTACTGTGTCTGGTAAACAAGCAATGCCACCATTAAAGTAATCACATATTTGAGGAATCTCATTGTTGATCGTAATGCTTCTGGTAACATGAAGCATCGCTGACGTTTTAAAATTTCCATTGTCCTTGTGTGATTGCCATGAACATAATTAAGATGCTTCTTTTCATTTTGTATATGTTTCGTATATTCTTATTGACCAACAACGGTTTACTTTCTATCTTTTTGTGCAGATAGGGATATCCATTTCACCTTGTTGCTATTGTGACCTTTTGGTGAACTGCAGAAAACACTTTTTTGGAATGAGTGTCTTGTTCAGTTCAACTAAAATGTCACGTGGGCAACATCTCTCAATTTTGGTGGAACTGCACAAAATGGTGATTGGAGTTTCCAAAATCTCTGTCAAGTTCTGTTGGTAATCTCGTGCAACATTTTATTAGCCTTTGCAAGATGGAGCCGTCACTATCACCACAATGGCACTTTATTTTAGTGGAACTGCACAAAAGGATAAGAAAATTATAGTTGCACCTTACATGAGCCAGACAGCCAACCTTAATGTTCCTTAATTTTAGTGCAACTACTAAAGAAGAACCTGCCAGCTCACAAGAGCAAGTACTTCTTGCTAGCTGAATGATGCAATCTTTGCTTCATTTCAGGTGAACTGCAGAAAAAGGCGCATGAATTGAATCATGGAACTCCAGGCAGACCTCATCCAAGTAGAGCTGGAGGTTGAGTTCAAGGAGGCCGCTATTAAAGCGAAATCATGCTCTCCTGTCTCCTTGTTTGTGCTGTGCAAACAGGAATACTCAACTACAGATGTTGTGACAGTCAAGAGCATTCGCCAAGTTCTTCGATTGTATGACATGGCTAGCCAAGATGGATTTAATCCCGATATTCACTTTATCAAAAGGCTCTAATGGGTTGGTTCTGAATCTTGCAAGCTGGGAATCAGTGAGATGTGTAGGCATCTTTGTTGTACTTATTATTTGGATCTTATATGTTGGTTCTGAATCTTGCAAGCTGGGAATCAATGAGATGTGTAGGCATCTTTGTTGTACTTATTATTTGGATCTTATTTGTTGGTTCTGAATCTTGCAAGCTGGGAAACACGGCATGATGATGCAGAGGACAACAACCATAACAAACAGTTCAAACTCGGTAGTATTATCTTTTGTGAAAGTGCGACAAATGTGATGATCGTGTGCGTCCTGAGAATAATAATTCTAATTGTTGTGCATGTTGATCTTGTGGCACTGATAGAATGAGCAAATGCATTGCTTGTTATAAGTACAAATTTCTATTAAAGCTAATTAAATTTAAGTAAAGTGACCACTAACTCCTGTTATTACAATACCAATACAGACCCGCTCATGAACCGATGTGTGGCCGAGGGTGCATCTTCTGCCGGGCATGCAGCGGACGAGGGAGGGGTAGTAACTGTTGTCGCCTGTACACACTCAGCTTACTGTTGAATCCAGTTCCCCAAGAGCTCAAAAATGAACTGCTGCTGCCGCCTACACACTCGTTCACTCGAAGAGACTCCAATGGCGATCCGAGGGGTGAGCCTGCTGGATATGGACTTCAGCAAGGAGTTCCCCTTTGAGTTCGCCGTTCAGTCCTATGGCTGCACCAAGTTGAATGTGATGTACACCAACGATACGGACTCGGTGAAGCTCTGCCTCACCTCAGTCCTATGGCTGCACTAGGTTCTAGAGCATTCGCCCGTTTCATCGGCAGCACCGATTGCACCATCGCTACGGTGGAGAGAAGGAAGAACGCGACGATTCGGCCATCTGGTGCAATAAGCTTGTCGACATCCAGAAGCAATACAAGATCATCAGCAACGGGCAGGAGAAGGACTCCGTGGTTGACCTCGCTGAGACCATCATCGACCCCTGATATGCCAACATGAAAGAAGATGACCTGAACACGTGGGAGGTACCTCTGAATCTAGCCTACATAACCTACGCGGCCAAGGGCGCACACGCATGCTACGACATGTACATGCAAATCTTGGACATGAGGGCGTGTCTGCTTCCCGTAACCGACGAGTACACGGACAGCCGCAGCGTCATGATCAAGCGTGCCAGGAAGGTCTAGATGTTGTACTTTATCTGTTTATAAGCACCTTTATCATGTGAGTGTTTCATGCATTGGCCTATGTGTCGTAATTATCTGTTTTGTCCGAAATATTTCTTTTAAGAACCCATTAACCTGATTGCTTTTTTAGTGGCAATTTGCTTATGTATGTAAACTAGTTCACTTGTCCGTAAAAAAACTAGTTCACTCGGCTGTTGTGCTTTGAATCTCCTTCCTCCCAACATATTCCCCTCCACAGGTGGACCCAGCAGGTCTCTGAATTTTCTCCCACTTTCTTTTTCGATGTAAACTGAGTTTTCTCCCAGTACTTTCCCCTAGAACCAACTCAACTGTCCCGCGTCTAGCCTAAAAAATAATAATACCCCACGTACTATTAACTCATCAAATTAAAATGATATTTTATTTCGTAAGTTGAAAGTTCTTAAAAATAATAATAATAATTGTTTATATATAACTTGGCAAGTTAACTCCTAGTGATTGCGTACATAAGCTTGCAAAGATTTTACTGACGTGCAATCATGTGTTTATGTTTTTATAACATTTCTCCGTCTAGCCCAACATGATATTTTCACCCAGCTCAGCAACTCCGCAGCTTTCGAGAAAAATGCAAATGGGATTTAAATGGGCTGCGTAGATGCTACATCATTGTTTCACCCAGCCCACCAAATGGACTAAAAAAACAAATGGACTGACAGCTGGGTCCACGGCCACAACCCAGTTATTTTGTGATTTGCCAAGTAAGTCGCTTTGTCAGGCCTGTTGGGCTGCAAATCTTTCAAGACGAGAAGAGTTTTCATTCGGCTGGCCGAGAAAATGGCCCGTCAGTAAGGAGAAATGGGTTGTACATTTTTAAAACACATCAAACCGGCAATTATTTTCAAATATCTTTTTTTTCATTTCGAGATTTTAAATTACATTAATTTTTATGCGTGGTGAATTTGTTGGATTTTATATTAATATACATTTATTTTTAAAATCATTTTGAATGTGAGTCGAAATTTCGGGATTAAAAACAGTTCGGACTGCACCGAAATATGCAAAATTTCGTATAATTTTTTAACCGTGGCCACAATATGGGCTGTATGCTAACAAAAAGAATATGGGCTCCAAAAAAACCTTAAGAATTAGCAAATGGGATGTATGCTGTTTTCCACAGATTTGAGGCTTTCCTAAAAAAAGTTTGACGCACAAGCAGTGACTGTTGGATGGCCATCCAACGGCCATCGTGCTTCTTCAATCTCTGATCTTCCTGCTCCAGCCGCTCAAACAGGCGCCGGCGGGACTGCCTGCTCCCTCCTCCCCGCGGCCGGCTCTGCTGCCGTGCAGGCCTCACCACCCCACCGTACTCCCATCGCTGGCCTACCCATCCCTCTACTCACCCACACCTGCTGTTATTCTCCGGTGACGGCAGACGAACCAGTAAACCCTCGTACAGTCGTACTCCCCTCCGCGTGGGAAACAACTGCCGAGTCTTCCCTGCCTCTGTGCCGTTCCCTTCCTAGGCCTCGCCGTCGTCCACCGCCCTGGTGCTCTCGGCGCGGCCTGGTCAACGTGGTCAACGACCGACATGCTTCTGAAGTGGACTTTACATGGAGAGGCCGACAGCTGGGTCCACAGCCGCACGCAAGGAAATGCCTCCTTATTACACGCAAAATAATGATTCCTCCACCTGACATCAGGGACCCACCGAAAGGGCCTCTGTATTTCGCGAAAAAACGTTACCGCCGCTGACAGCTCGGACCCACCAACTATATCTTCGCACGCAAGGAAGTGCCTCCTTATTACGCACAAAAAAATGAATACTCCCCCTGTTAGCTGGGACCCAGTATAGTGGCAGGCTGACTTGTGGGCCTACTAAGTTGACAGGGACGGAGGGCTTTGTCAACTTAGTCAATATGCACGATTCTATCTCCAGTGACCGTATGATGTCCATCCAACGGCCGTAGTGCTTCTTCAACCTCTGGTCTTCTTGCTCTAGCCGCCCAAACCAGCGCCGGTCGTGCCTCGTGCTCCTGCCTCCCGTGGCTGGCTGCGATGCGACGGAGGCCTCACCGCACCCTACTACTCCCACCGCTGGCCAAGCCATCCCTCTACTCACCCACACCCCCTGTTATTCTGCGGCGACGGCAGCCTGACACCGCAGCGAACCAGTGAACCCTCGTACTCCTCTACGCGTGGGCATCCACTGCCGCGTCTTCCCCGGCTCTATGTCGTCCCCTTCCTAGGCCTCGCCATCGTCCACCGCCCTGGTGCTCTTGGCGCGGCGTGGTCAACATGGTCAAGGAACGGCTTCCATCGGACGTGGACTGTACGTGCAGAGGCTGACAGCTGGGTCCACAGCCGCAGCAAGGAAGTGCCTCCTTATTACGTGCAAACTAATTATTCCTCCACCTGACAGCGAGACCCACCGGACGGGCCACCGTATTTTGTGAAAAAAACGATTCCCCCTGACTGTTGGGATCCACCAGCTACATCTTCGCATGCAAGGAAGTGCGTCCGGGCAAAAAAAACAAAACGATTCGCCCCGTGACTGCTGGGACTGACCAGCTACATCTTGGAAGGCAAGGAAGTGCCTGACAGTCGGGACCCACCTGGTCGAAGCGTACGTAGCGTTGTCATTCTGGTCGCGAACGTGTACATACATACTGGTCGATGTAGAGGCGCGCACGTGTCATAGTAGAGGCGCGCACATAGCATTTACACGTACGTACAGCAGCCAGGGTGCAAGAAAGAAAATACGGCCACGTATGTGTACATACGGGTGGGGTCTCGAACGCCTACTCGCGCATACGTACGGCGACGGCTCGTGTACATGGCTGGGTCGGAACAGAGAAACAGCGTCGTCGTGGTGTTCATGGGGAGGCAACGGAATGCGTCGTGTTCATGGGGAGGCAACGGAATGCGTCGTGTTCATCAAGAGGGCTTGGACGGAACAGGCGATGGAAACGAGGCCTGGCGTACCGCAGAACGGAGGAAACGGCCTTGTGTTCAATCGGCCATGTTTGAAACGGGATCCTGTTCATCGGGAGGGGTCTGGCGTACCGCAAAACAGAGGAAACGGACCTCCTACGGTCGAAACGGGGGTCCTGTTAATCGGGAGGGGTGTGGCGTACCGCAAAATGGAGGAAACGGACTTGTGTTGGAGCGCTACGGTCGAAACGGGGGTCATGTTCATCGAGAGGGGTGTGGCGTACCGCAAAACGGGACTCCACGGGATACTGTTCATCTCCACCGTCGACCTCCTCCAGCCTCCACGGGCTCCTGTTCATCCAGCCTCCACGGGCTCCTGTTCATCTAGCCTCCACCACGCGCTACTCCACCGGCTACTGTTCAACCACCCCTCCACCGTCTACTGTTCATCCAGCCCTCCACACCACGGGGTCCTGTTCAACCACCTCTCCATGGGCACCCCTCCACCATCGTTCATCCAGCCCTCCACACCACGGGGTCCTGTTCAACCACCCCTCCACCATCTACTGTTCATCCAGCCCTCCACACCACAGGGTCCTGTTCATCCACCCCTCCACGGGCACCCCTCCACCGTCTACTGTTCATCCAGCCCTCCACCACACCACGGGGTCCTGTTCATCCAGAGGCAACGCCGCCGCTCACTGTTCATCCAAACCCCCCTGTCAGGACCCCGATTCCAAGTCACATCGATCTAGCCGGTAACACCTCATATCACTTTGCGGCCTCACGCACGGTATTCCCACGGGTGTCGCCTTACCATGGCCCGGGACCGTTTGCGCCTTTTGGCTCACGTATATGATAGTGTCGCTAGCATCCATATGACAGAGAACCCGGGCCGACATGGCTAGTCGTGAAGCCAAAGCGGCACTAACCTATGGGGACGGGCATACATGAATCACATCGAGCATTTCGGTCAGCAGCGTGTGAATCCGGGCTGTAGCACTGGGCTAACAGGACTCCGGGAACCCGGGCTGTAGTAGGCTAGGCAGGACTCCGGATGTCACCGCGTGACATTTCCCTGAAGGGACAGACACAGGAACAAAGTGAAACACATGCCGGCCAGTCAAGTGTCCTAAGCAGTAGTGCTAGGCTAACAGGACTCCGGTGAACCGGGCTGTAGCGGACTACTATGGCTCATGGAAGCACTAGACTACATTTCCCCATAAGAGAGGCTGCCAAGGATAAACAACTAGATTGTCGGATCCCACACATACCAAGCATTTCAATCATACACACAATATGCTCGATATGTGTAAATACAACATGGCATCACAACATAACTCTACAACTCAAGTATTTATTCCTTAGGCTCCGAGGAGCGAGAAATTACAAACATGGGTCTCATGACCCAACAATCATAGCATACAAATCAAAGCACATGCGGAAGCTTAACATGTCTGAGTACAGAAATCTACAAATGAAAAGGCCGAGAAGCCCGACTATCCACCAGACCCTGCTGAGGGCACAAGATCGTAGCTGAGGTAACAAGCTAAACATCGAAGTCCACGTGGAACTACTAGCGAGACTGAAGTCTCTCTACAAAACATAAATTAAGAAAACGTGAGTACAAATGTACCCAGCAAGACTTACATCAGAACTAACTACACATGCATCGGTATCAACAAAAAGGGGGTGGTGGAGTTTAACTGCAGCAAGCCAGCTTTGACTCAGTGGCTAACCTGAACTACGACTGCAAGCAACTCTTTTGAGGTGGCGCACACGAGTCCACATATTCACCATTCAATACACCACTATGGATCCGCTCCCGTCTCCCTACGAGAAGGCCACCCATAGCACTCACACTTATCTTGCGAGTTTTAGAGTATCCACTTTCACTTGTCTATGAACTGTTATAGGCAACCCAGAAGTCCATTACGGCGGACACGGCTATTCAAATAGATGATGTTAACCCTGCAAGGGTGTACTTCTTCACACACGCTCTCACCACTTACCGCCATTTACACGACATGTACTCGGCAACCTTCAAGCGGAAGCCCAACGAGGGTGTCGGCCACGGCCTACCTAAACACTCAAGTCTCTAGTCCAGGTTTATCACCTATCCAGGTTCCATCCGCAGGGAGTCCGGCCAAGGTTTCCACATACGGCCCCGAACGATGTGAACAGGGTTCCCGAGACACCAAACGGGCGCCCGGTACACCGTGCCACGGTGTATCTACCGCATCATAGCCCACCCCTAGGGTCAGTGCTACGCACGGCCGCCAACACATAACCTACAAACACTAGAAACTAGTTGCAACTCCTGGACAGAGTACTAGGGTGATTAAGAAGCCGAGAGGGTCAATTAAGGATCCCAATGAGTGGTAGTAGCTGTTCATGGATCACAGACACAAAACTCAGTTACTGAGGACGCTTTCAATGAGACAACCCACCATGTACTCCTACATGGCCTCTCACCGCTACCTTTACCAAATCGTGTTCACACACTTAGCTCACACACAGTAGGACATGTTCACACACCTCCGATTCATTCCCGATGAATCAGACCTGACACAACTCTATGCAATAGCAGGCATGACAAACAAGCATGAATGAGTAGGCACATCAGGGCTTCAACAACTCCTACTCATGCTAGTGGGTTTCATCTATTTACTGTGGCAATGACGGGCCATGCAGAGGATAAGGGGTTCAACTACCGCAGCAAGTAACAGATGAATCGTTGTTGTCCTAATGCAGTAAAAGAGAGCAGGAGCGAGAGAGTGGGATTGTATCGGAATGAACAAGGGGGTTTTGCTTGCCTGGCACTCCTGAAGATAATATAGTTCTTCATCGGTGTCATCGATCTCATCGTCGAAACCACGTCTATCGAGAGGGGACAAATACCGACAACAGAGAAAGAAACACAATCAATGCAATGCACAATATGATGCATGATCATGACATGTCAATATGCTGTGGTTTGAGCTAATGCAACTAGCAACATGTTAAATGGAGTTGGTTTGAACCCTAGGTTCAAATTCAAACTCCATATGTGAGAGTTTAAATTCCATTTATATGAATTGGCCTAAACAGCAGCCATAAGTTGTTCTAACATGCATGAAAATGCCATAAACAGATTCCTTGAATTTTTCTGAAATTTTTTCATATATAATTTATTTTATTCTGAGCTACAGTTGATTTTATATGATTTTTAGAAGTTAATAACATTTTCTGGAATTTCTTGAATAGAAATAAATCCAGAAATTACATTATTGCATCAGCATTACGTCATGCTGACCTCAGCAGGTCAACACGCCAGGTCCAGGTCAAACCTGACCAGTGGGTCCCACTGGTCAGTCTCACAGAGCTGGGTTGCGTGGATGACAAGTGGGACCGGTCAACGTTGACTTGACCAAAGTCAAAGCTGACACGTGGGGTCCACAGGGTTAGCACTAATCTAAACAGGTAATTTACACTAACCTAATCTATTTTAGTTAGCCGGTTAGTTGGGAGGTGGGGCCCGGTTGTCATTGACTCCAGGGGGTAATCAGTAGGGTGCTTAGGCCCTAATGATGGTGCCACGTCAGCGGCCACCGGGGTTAGTCGCCGGCGACCAAACAGAGCGGCGGAGGCGCTCGGAACGGCGCCACAGGCGTCGGATGGGCGCGTGGCTTGGTCCTACGGCCAGCTGGAGGAGTGCCGCGTCCAACGGTGCAGGTGGTTGAGCGCGCGGTGGCCGGGAACGACGTCGGCGAGCGTTTGGGCGGCGGCCGAAGCTCGGGCGTTGGTCGTTGTGCTGCTGCGGCGTGCTAGCGGGCGAACGGAGGCACTAGCGAGGCACTGTGGAGTGCGGGGAGTGCGTTAGGTACTAGCGGTGACCAAAGGGTCACCGGAGTGATGCCGGCGTCGAGCTCGTGCGGCGGAGCGGCTCAGCTCAGGTAGAGGAGCCGGCTAGAGGGTGCGTACGGGCGCGGGGAGCAGGGGAGAAGATAGCGGATCTCACAGCGGGGTCGGAGACGGTCTCAGCGATCTCGGGGAGGCGGAGGCGGCGGTAATTCGACGGCGGCGATCCTCGGTGGCCGAGGAGGGGAAAAGCGGCGGGGGTGGTGCTTCGGGGCCCTTCCGGTAGCTTGGCTCGGTGAGGAGGTAGGGAATGAGGTGGCGGAGCTCGGGGATAGCTCGGGGCGGCTTGGGGAACATGGTGGACGCGGTGACGGCAAGCGGCGGCGACGGTCTCGCTCGGCCGTGCGCGTGAGAGAGAGCAGAGGAGGGGGAGGGGGTCCAGAGCGAGAGGGGAGAGATGGGGCGTCGCGGTGGAAGCAGGAGCTGGCCAGGGCGGCGTTGGCGCTCGCCACCGAGCTGCTTCAGGGCGAGGGGGAGGAAGACGACAGAGGGAAGGAGGTGGGTTGGGCCGGCCAGCTCAGATGGGCCGCTAGGTGGGCTAGAGCGCCAGGTAGGTGCCCAGGTAAGTCTCTCACTCTTTTATTTATGTTTTCTATTTTCTGTCTGTTTGTTTGACTTTATTAAAAATGCCAGAGCATTTTCAGAAATCATGAGACTCCTTATGGCCACTGTTTGGATTATTTCCAACAGCAAACATTTCAGTTCATGAATATTTGGACATTTAGAATAATATATAAAATTTAAATGCCCAAATGCAATTAAGGTATGATTTAATTCAGAGCCCAAATATGTCATGGAAAATGTGCATCACCTCTGGTACTGTTTACAGCATTTTCCATAAATGATGAACATTTTTGAAAGCCATTTGGATTTACTGAAAATGTTTTAGGTGAACCTAGTGAATTCCTTTGATGCTAGGGGTTTAGACAATCCCCATTTCAAGTTTCTTTGGAATTTAACATGATGGTATGATGAACCAGCAAAGTCAAGCAATGGTTGAACTGGGGCTGTGACACCCCCCCCCCCCCCCCGCAATGCTCACTGTTCATCCCATCGATCGGCTTCAGTTAGCAGCAGTAGCGAAGGAATCGCTCGATCGGGTTTTGTTAATAGCCATCGATCGATCGCTCGGGTTCAGTAACGCGTAGCCTGCAGTGCAATCGCTCGGGTTCAGTTAGAGCCCAACGCCTCGCTCGGGTTCAGTTAGAGCCAACGCCTCGCACACACGCGCGTACGTGTACGAGAGAAACACGCATCGCTCGGCCCCCGACCTCCCACCATAACCAGGAACTCCCCGAAATTTTCTTCCCCCTCGCTTCTACCACGGTTTTTTCCGTCATGGATGGCCCAAAGAATGTCATGCAACTGTGTCTCCGGCCCGCCCAGGACGAAAAGCCCATTTTCTGTCATGATTTTTTGTCATAGAAGTAGGAGCCCACCACATCTATGATGATACCGGGTTTTGTCACAATTATCGTCATAGAAGTGTCATATGTATGACAGAAAAAAAATTCGTTCGGCCCAAAATGTCATGGATGTGTCTTTTTTTGTAGTGCTCGTACCGAAAAGGCTTCTTCGCAATATGGAGATTTCCCGCTTCTAGTTCAATCATGAGCAAAATTGGACTGTGATCACTTTTAACTGCTGTTAAGTGCTCAACACATTCAAAAGGAAAAACGTTCGACCAGCTCAGCGCGGTTAGAGCCCGGTCCAGCCGAACCCTGCAAAACTGGTCTCCAGTTACTCGCTTGTCAAAAGTCCAATCCAGCCCCCTGTACCCGATATCAGATAGTTCGCATAGATCCACCGCCTCTCTGAACCCAGCCATTTGAGCACTATCCTGTGGATTAGGCCCCATCTACTCCTCCTGGTGGAGTGTCTCGTTGAAATCTCATATATAGAGCCACGTCAAAGTACTCTCTCCTCTTAATCTCTTCATCGTGTCCCAAGTTTTATACCTTAGGTTTCTATTGGCTTCTCCGTAGAAGCATGTGAGGTGCCATTGCACATTACCTAGCTCCAAGATCCACGAGTCAACGTGATTCTGAGAAAAGTTCTTTATTACCAAGTTAATCTCCGATTTTCCAAAAGATACATAAACCTCCACTCTGACCACTACTAGCTACTGCAAAACTACTTTGGAAACCTAACGATGCTGCCAAACCTTCCACTCGATTCTTTGCTAATTGAGTCTCCACAATGCATAGAACCGATGGTGCACTAGCCCCCACGAGATCGCGAAGCTCATGAACTGTCGCAAGATCGCCAATCCTGCGGCAGTTCCAGCATAGAGTCCTCATCAGGCCCGGCGGCCCTCCTCGAGGGAGGCCGCCTCCGTAGTTAGCTCCATGTCCTTCCCCTCATCACCTTGCTGCCTCCTCCTATTAACCAGAGGATTCTTCTCTGGTGTAGATACCGGAGCACTGTTACTTGAACTTGGTGTCACGCCCTCCAGCAACATGACCATTCCAGCAACTTTACCAGCGAAGATTGATATCGGTTGCCCCCTGATAGTGAGAGATCCATCGGCATTAACCAGCCGCTTACGAGCCCCTTTTTCAACATCCATGTCCATCTGCTGCGCCGGCTGTGAACTATCTTCTTGTGCTCCCCCTCTACCTCTCTCCACCATCATCTCCCTTCCACCTCTGCCCCCACGGTCACCCCTACCAGGCTCTCTTCCCCTTCCTCTTCCTGCACCATCTCCTCTCCCCCTCCCGCCATAAGGCTGGCCAGCAGGGATCTCCAGTTCCCACAATAGCCAGTCTCCTCACTCGAAGGTTCTAGGATCATGCACCCCATCCCCACACTCATCAGCCAAGGGCCCCATCAAGCCACATGCAAAACAAAAGTCTGGAAGTTTTTCATAGTAGACACTATATTTTTTGCGTTCCTTCAGAGTGATATGGGCAAAACGGACCAGCGGTGTGTATACATCCACAAAAACACGAGCACGTAGAGTGCTTGCTGGATTGATTCTCCCCTCATTTACGATCACCGTGAAGGGAGGCTCACCCACCTTTGCAGCAACCTTCTCAGCCAACTCTTTCCTCCTTGTTAATATATCTGGTAAGCCCTTCACACGAGCCCACAGCGGGACCTTGTTGAGATTGTACTCATTCACATATGAAAAACCATCATATTCCTCGATCACCACTGGAGCCCTTCTAAACAACCATGATCCTCCATCCATAATTTTCCTTCAATCCCCCAAACAATGGCACTGGACAAGAAAAAGGTTAGGCCCCTTAATGTTGAAGGTGACCCCTTGTGCCACCGATCACGCATTGCGTGATGACCCACAAGTGTAGAGGATCTATCTTAGCCTTTTCGATAAGTAAGAGTGTCGAACCCAACGAGGAGCAGAAGGAAATGATAAGCAGTTTTCAGTAAGGTATTCTCTGCAAGCACTGAAATTATCGGTGATAGATAGTTTTGTCATAAGGTAATTTGTAACGAGTAGCAAGTAATAAAAGTAAATAAGGTGCATCAAGATGGCCCAATCCTTTTTGTAGCAAAGGACAAGCCTGGCCAAACTCTTATATGAAGGAAAGTGCTCCCGAGGACATATGGGAATTATCGTCAAGCTAGTTTTCATCACGTTCATATGATTCGCGTTCGTACTTTGATAATTTGATATGTGGGTGGACCGGTACTTGGGTACTGTCCTTACTTGGACAAGCACCCCACTTATGATTAACCCCCATTGCAAGCATCTGCAACTACAACAGAAGTATTAAGGTAAACCTAACCATAGCATGAAACATATGGATCCAAATCAGCCCCTTACGAAGCAACGCATAAACTAGGGTTTAAGCTTCTGTCACTCTAGCAACCCATCATCTACTTATTACTTCTCAATGCCTCCCTCTAGGCCCAAACAATGGTGAAGTGTCATGTAGTCGACGTTCACATGAAACCACTAGAGGGATGGCAACATACATCTCATCAAAATATCGAACGAATACCAAATTCACATGACTACTTATAGAAAGTCTTCTCCCATGTCCTCAGGAACAAAAGTAACTACTCACAAAGCATATTCATGTTCATAATCAGAGGGGTATTAATATGCATAATGGTTCTGAACATATGATCTTCCACCAAGTAAACCAACTAGCATCAACTACAAGGAGTAATCAACACTACTAGCAACCCACAGGTACCAATCTGAGGTTTGGATACAAAGATTGGATACAAGAGATGAACTAGGGTTTGAGATGAGATGGTGCTGGTGAAGATGTTGATGGAGATTGACCCCTCCCGATGAGAGGATCGTTGGTGATGACGATGGTGATGATTTCCCCCTCCCGGAGAGAAGTTTCCCCAACAGAACAGCTCTGCCAGAGCCCTAGATTGGTTCCGCCTCGTGGCAGCGGAGTTTCTTCCCAAAAGCTTGCTTATGATTTTTTTTCTCGACGAAAGACTCCATATAGCCAAAGATGGGCATCAGAGGGCCACCAGGGGGCCCACGAGGCAGGGGGCGCGCCTAGGGGGGTAGGGCGCGCCCCCCACCCTCGTGGATGGTGGGTGCCCCCCCTCTGGTACTTTCTTTGCTCAGTATTTTTTATATATTCTGAAAATAACACCTGTGGAGTTTCAGGACTTTTGGAGATGTGCATAATAGGTCTCTAATATTTGCTCCTTTTCCAGCCCAGAATTCCAGCTGCCGGCATTCCCCCTCTTCATGTAAACCTTGTAAAATAAGAGAGAATAGGCATAAGTATTGTGACATAATGTGTAATAACAGCCCATAATGCGATAATTATCGATATAAAAACATGATGAAAAATGGACGTATCATTGTGCATCTGAGACAGGAGTGCCGCATGACTAAATGGCTTTGTGGTATGAACACAAAACAAAGCGAGCCAGCGTACCTCCTTGATTAGATCCTCTACCTATTTTGAGAAATCGAGGTCTTCTTCTTCCTTCCCGTGCAGCCTCATCCCCGCAAACTGGCCCTCAAGATCATGATCGTGGAAGTCGCCGTACTCCTCTCGCCCTCCGTCCGACAGGTCCTCCTTCTGCGAGTCCTTCTCACCTCCTTCCCTTCTCCTCGCTGCATCCTCCTCCCTCCTCGCCCATTCCTGCCTTCCTCCTTCAGATCTAATCTCACCTTCTGATAGGTCTCCAACGTATCTATAATTTTTGATTGTTCCATGCAATTATATTATCAACTTTGGATGTTTATGGGCTTTATTATACACTTTTATATTATTTTTTGGACTAACCTATTAACCTAGAGCCCAGTGCTAGTTTCTGTTTTTTTCCTTGTTTTAGAGTATCGCAGAAAAGGAAAATCAAACGGAGTCCAATTGACCTGAAACTTCACGGAACTTAGGAAAGCAACCTGGGAGACTTGGAGTCCATGTAAGGGAAGCAACGAGGAGGCCACGAGGAAGGGGGGCGCGCCCACCCCCCTGGGTGCGCCCTCCACCCTCGTGGGCACCTCATGGCTCCCCTGACGTACTTCTTCCGCCTATATATCTCCATATACCCTAAAAACATCCGGGAGCACAATAGATCGGGAGTTCCGCCGCCAGAAGCCTCCGTAGCCACCGAAAACCAATCTAGACCCGTTCCGGCACCCTACCGGAGGGGGGGATCCCTCTCCGGTGTCCATCTTCATCATCCCGTTGCTCTCCATGACGAGGAGGGAGTAGTTCTCCCTCAGGGCTGAGGGTATGTACCAGTAGCTATGTGATTGATCTCTCTCTCTCTCTCGTGTTCTTGAGGTGATACGATCTTGATGTATCGCGAGCTTTGCTATTATAGTTGGATCTTATGATGTTTTATCCCCCCTCTACTCTCTTGTAATGGATTGAGTTTCCCCTTTGAAGTTATCTTATCGGATTGAGTCTTTAAAGATTTGAGAACACTTGATGTATGTCTTGCCATGTGTATCTGTGGTGACAATGGGATACCACGTGCTTCTCTTGATGTATGTTTTGGTGATCAACTTGCGGGTTCCGCCCATGAACCTATGCATAGGGGTGGGCACACGTTCTCGTCGTGATTCTCCGGTAGAAACTTTGGGGCACTCTTTGAGGTTCTATGTGTTGGTTGAATAGATGAATCTGAGATTGTGTGATGCATATCGTATAATCATACCCACGGATACTTGAGGTGACATTGGAGTATCTAGGTGACATTAGGGTTTTGGTTGATTTGTGTCATAATGTGTTATTCTAGTACGAACTCTAGGGCTGTTTGTGACATTTATAGGAATAGCCCAACGGATTGATTGGAAAGAATAACTTTGAGGTGGTTTCGTACCCTACCATAATCTCTTCATTTGTTCTCTGCTGTTAGTGACTTTGGAGTGACTCTTTGTTGCATGTTGAGGGATAGTTATATAATCCAATTATGTTATTATTGTTGAGAGAACTTGCACTAGCGAAATTATGAACCCTAGGCCTTGTTTCAACACATTGCAATACCATTTGTGCTCATTTTTATCATTAGTTACCTTGCTATTTTTATATTTTCAGATTACAAAAACCTTTATCTACTATCCATATACCACTTGTATCACCATCTCTTCGCCGAACTAGTGCACCTATACAATTTACCATTGTATTGGGTGTGTTGGGGACACAAGAGACTCTTTGTTATTTGGTTGCAGGGTTGCTTGAGAGAGACCATCTTCCTCCTACGCCTCCTATAGATGTTGGGGAACGTAGTAATTTCAAAATTTTCCTACGCACACGCAAGATCATGGTGATGCATAGCAACGAGAGGGGAGAGTATGATCTACGTACCTAGTAGATCGACAACGGAAGCGTTTGGTTGATGTAGTCGTGCTTCTCCACGATCCGACCGATCAAGCACCGAAACTACGGCACCTCCGAGTTCTAGCACACGTTCAGCTCGATGACGATCCCCGGACTCCGATCCAGCAAAGTGTCGGGGAAGAGTTCCGTCAGCACGACGGCGTGGTGACGATCTTGATGCACTACTGCTGCAGGGCTTCGCCTAAGCACCGCTACAATATTATCGAGGACTATGGTGGCTGGGGGCGCCGCACACGGCTAAGGAATAGATCACGTGGATCAACTTGTGTGTCTCTGGGGTGCCCCTGCCTCCGTATATGAAGGACTAAAGGGGGGAGGCTGGCCGTCCAAGGAGGGTGCGCCAGGAGAGTCCTACTCCCTCTGGGAGTAGAATTCCCCCCCCCCCCAATCCTAGTTGGAATAGGATTCGCGGAGGGGGGAAAAGAGAGAGAGGGGCCGGCCCCCTCTCCTTGTCCTATTCGGACCAAGGGAGGGGATGGGCGTGCGGCCCATGAGGGGCTGCCTCTTCTCTTTTCCACTAAGGCCCATCATGGCCCATATAGCTCCCGGGGGGGTTCCGGTAACCTCCCGGTACTCCAGTAAAATCCCGATTTCACCCGGAACACTTCCGATATCCAAACATAGGCTTCCAATATATCAATCTTTATGTCTCGACCATGTCGAGACTCCTCGTCATGTCCGTGATCACATCCGGGACTCCGAACAACCTTCGGTACATCAAAATGCATAAACTCATAATATAACTGTCATCGTAACCTTAAGCGTGCGGACCCTATGGGTTCGAGAACAATGTAGACATGACCGAGACACGTCTCCGGTCAATAACCAATAGCGGGACCTGGATGCCCATATTGGCTTCTACATATTCTATGAAGATCTTTATCGGTCAGACCGCATAACAACATACGTCGTTCCCTTTGTCATCGGTATGTTACTTGCCCGAGATTCGATCGTCGGTATTCCAATACCTAGTTCAATCTCGTTGCCGGCAAGTCTCTTTACTCGTTCTGTAATACATCATCCCGCAACTAACTCATTAGTTGCAATGCTTGCAAGGCTTAAGTGATGTGCATTACCGAGAGGGCCCAGAGATATCTCTCCGACAATCGGAGTGACAAAACCTAATCTCGAAATACGCCAACCCAACATGTACCTTTGGAGACACCTGTAGTACTCCTTTATAATCACCTAGTTACACTGTGACGTTTGGTAGCACCCAAAGTGTTCCTCCGGTAAACGGGAGTTGCATAATCTCATAGTTATAGGAACATGTATAAGTCATGAAGAAAGCAATAGCAACATACTAAACGATCGGGTGCTAAGCTAATGGAATGGGTCATGTCAATCAGATCATTCACTTAATGATGTGATCCTATTAATCAAATAACAACTCATTGTTCATGGTTAGGAAACATAACCATCTTTGATTAATGAGCTAGTCAAGTAGAGGCATACTAGTGACACTTTGTTTGTCTATGTATTCACACATGTATTATGTTTCCGGTTAATACAATTCTAGCATGAATAATAAACATTTATCATGATATAAGGAAATAAATAATAACTTTATTATTGCCTCTAGGTCATATTTCCTTCAGTCTCCCACTCGCACTAGAGTCAATAATCTAGATTACACAGTAATGATTCTCACACCCATGGAGCCTTGGTGCTGATCATGTTTTGCTCGTGGAAGAGGCTTAGTCAACGGGTCTGCAACATTCAGATCCGTATGTATCTTGCAAATCTCTATGTCTCCCACCTGGACTAGATCCCAGATGGAATTGAAGCGTCTCTTGATGTGCTTGGTTCTCTTGTGAAATCTGGATTCCTTTGCCAAGGCAATTGCACCAGTATTGTCACAAAAGATTTTCGTTGGACCCGATGCACTAGGTATGACACCTAGATTGGATATGAACTCCTTCATCCAGACTCCTTCATTTGCTGCTTCTGAAGCAGCTATGTACTCTGCTTCACATGTAGATCCCGCTACAACGCTTTGTTTAGAACTGCACCAACTTACAGCCCCACCGTTTAATGTAAACACGTATCCGGTTTGCGATTTAGAATCGTCCGGATCAGTGTCAAAGCTTGCATCAACGTAACCTTTTACGATGAGCTCTTTGTCACCTCCATATACGAGAAACATATCCTTAGTCCTTTTCAGGTATTTCAGGATGTTCTTGACCGCTGTCCAGTGATCCACTCTTGGATTACTTTGGTACCTCCCTGCTAGACTTATAGCAAGGCACACATCAGGTCTGGTACACAGCATTGCATACATGATAGATCCTATGGCTGATGCATAGGGAACATCTTTCATATTCTCTCTATCTTCTACAGTGGTCGGGCATTGAGTCTTACTCAACCTCACACCTTGTAACACAGGCAAGAACCCTTTCTTTGCTTGATCCATTTTGAACTTTTTCAAAACTTTGTCAAGGTATGTGCTTTGTGAAAGTCCAATTAGGCGTCTTGATCTATCTCTATAGATCTTAATGCCTAATATATAAGCAGCTTTACCGAGGTCTTTCATTGAAAAACTCTTATTCAAGTATCCCTTTATGCTATCCAGAAATTCTACATCATTTCCAATTAGTAATATGTCATCCACATATAATATCAGAAATGCTATAGAGCTCCCACTCACTTTCTTGTAAATACAGGCTTCTCCAAAAGTCTGTATAAAACCAAATGCTTTGATCACACTATCAAAGCGTTTATTCCAACTCCGAGAGGCTTGCACCAGTCCATAAATGGATCGCTGGAGCTTGCATACTTTGTTAGCTCCCTTTGGATCAACAAAACCTTCTGGTTGCATCATATACAACTCTTCTTCCAGAAATCCATTCAGGAATGCAGTTTTGACATCCATCTGCCAAATTTCATAATCATAAAATCCGGAAATTGCTAACATGATTCGGACAGACTTAAGCATCGCTACGGGTGAGAAGGTCTCATCGTAGTCAATCCCTTGAACTTGGCGAAAACCTTTTGCGACAAGTCGAGCTTTGTAGACAGTAATATTACCGTCAGCGTCAGTCTTCTTCTTGAAGATCCATTTATTCTCAATTGCTCGCCGATCATCGGGCAAGTCAACCAAAGTCCATACTTTGTTCTCATACATGGATCCCATCTCAGATTTCATGGCTTCAAGCCACTTTGCGGAATCTGGGCTCACCATCGCTTCTTCATAGTTCGTAGGTTCATCATGATCTAGTATCATGACTTCCAGAACGGGATTACCGTACCACTCTGGTGCGGATCTTACTCTGGTTGATCTACGAGGTTCAGTAGTATCTTGTTCTCAAGTTTCATGATCATCATCATTAGCTTCCTCACTAACTGGTGTAGGTGTCACAGAAACAGTTTTCTGTGATGTACTACTTTCCAATAAGGGAGTAGGTACAGTTACCTCGTCAAGTTCTACTTTCCTCCCACTCACTTCTTTCGAGAGAAACTCCTTCTCTAGAAAGTTTCCGAATTTAGCAACAAAAGTCTTGCCTTCGGATCTGTGATAGAAGGTGTATCCAATAGTCTCCTTTGGATATCCTATGAAGACACATTTCTCCGATTTGGGTTCGAGCTTATCAGGTTGAAACTTTTTCACATAAGCATCGCAGCCCCAAACTTTCAGAAACGACAACTTTGGTTTCTTGCCAAACCACAGTTCATAAGGCGTCATCTCAACGGATTTTGATGGTGCCCTATTTAACGTGAATGCGGCCGTCTCTAGAGCGTACCCCCAAAACGATAGCGGTAAATCAGTAAGAGACATCATAGATCGCACCATATCTAGTAAAGTACGATTATGACGTTCGGACACACCATTACGCTGTGGTGTTCCGGGTGGCGTGAGTTGCGAAACTATTCCACAATTTTTCAAATGTACACCAAACTCGTAACTCAAATATTCTCCTCCACGATCAGATCGTAGAAACTTTATTTTCTTGTTACGATGATTTTCAACTTCACTCTGAAATTCTTTGAACTTTTCAAATGTTTCAGACTTATGTTTCATTAAGTAGATATACCCATATCTGCTCAAATCATCTGTGAAGGTGAGAAAATAACGATATCTACCACGAGCCTCAATATTCATCGGACCACATACATCTGTATGTATGATTTCCAACAAATTTGTTGCTCTCTCCATAGTACCGGAGAACGGCATTTTGATCATCTTGCCCATGAGGCACGGTTCGCAAGTACCAAGTGATTCATAATCAAGTGGTTCCAAAAGTCCATCAGTATGGAGTTTCTTCATGCGCTTTACACCGATATGACCTAAACGGCAGTGCCACAAATAAGTTGCACTATCATTATCAACTCTGCATCTTTTGGCTTCAACATTATGAATATGTGTGTTACTACTATCGAGATTCAACAAGAATAGACCACTCTTCAAGGGTGCATGACCATAAAAGATATTACTCATATAAATTGAACAACCATTATTCTCTAATTTAAATGAATAACCGTCTCGCATCAAACAAGATCCAGATATAATGTTCATGCTTAACGCTGGCACCAAATAACAATTATTTAGGTCTAATATTAATCCCGAAGGTAGATGTAGAGGTAGCGTGCCGACTGCGATCACATCGACTTTGGAACCGTTTCCCACGCGCATCGTCACCTCATCCTTAGCCAATCTTCGCTTAATCCGTAGTCCCTGTTTCGAGTTGCAAATATTAGCAACAGAACCAGTATCAAATACCCAAGTGCTACTGTGAGCATTAGTAAGGTACACATCAATAACATGTATATCACATATACCTTTGTTCACCTTGCCATCTTTCTTATCCGCCAAATACTTGGGGCAGTTCCGCTTCCAGTGACCAGTCTGCTTGCAATAGAAGCACTCAGTTTCAGGCTTAGGTCCAGGTTTGGGTTTCTTCTCTTGAGTAGCAACTTGCTTGCCGTTCTTTTTGAAGTTCCCCTTCTTCTTTCCTTTGCCCTTTTTCTTGAAACTAGTGGTCTTGTTGACCATCAACACTTGATGCTCCTTCTTGATTTCTACCTCCGCAGCTTTCAGCATCGCGAAGAGCTCAGGAATAGTCTTATTCATCCCTTGCATATTATAGTTCATCACGAAGCTCTTGTAGCTTGGTGGCAGTGATTGGAGAATTATGTCGATGACGCAATCATATGGAAGATTAACTCCCAATTGAATCAAGTGATTATTATACCCAGACATTTTGAGTATATGCTCACTAACATAACTGTTTTCCTCCATCTTGCAGCTATAGAACTTATTGGAGACTTCATATCTCTCAATCCGGGCATTTGCTTGAAATATTAACTTCAACTCCTGGAACATCTCATATGCTCCATGACGTTCAAAACGTCGTTGAAGTCCCGATTCTAAGCCGTAAAGCATGGCACACTGAACTATCGAGTAGTCATCAGCTTTGCTCTACCAGATGTTCATAACATCCGGCGTTGCTCCTACAGCAGGCCTGGCACCCAGCGGTGCTTCCAGGACGTAATTCTTCTGTGCAGCAATGAGGATAATCCTCAAGTTACGGACCCAGTCCGTGTAATTGCTACCATCATCTTTCAACTTTGCTTTCTCAAGGAACGCATTAAAATTCAACGGAACAACAGCACGAGCCATCTATCTACAAACAAGCATAAACAAGCAAGATACTTGTCAGGTACTAAGTTTCATGATAAATTTAAGTTCAGTTAATTTACTTAAAGAACTCCCACTTAGATAGACATCCCTCTAATCCTCTAAGTGATTACGTGATCCAAATCAACTAAACCATGTCCGATCATCACGTGAGATGGAGTAGTTTCATTGGTGAACATCACTATGTTGATCATATCTACTATATGATTCACGCTCGACTTTTCGGTCTCCGTGTTCCGAGGCCATATCTGTATATGCTTGGCTCGTCAAGTATAACCTGAGTATTCCGCGTGTGCAACTGTTTTGCACCCGTTGTATTTGAACGTAGAGCCTATCACACCCGATCATCACGTGGTGTCTCAGCATGAAGAACTTTCGCAACGGTGCATACTCAGGGAGAACACTTCTTGATAATTTAGTGAGAGATCATCTTATAATGCTACCGTCAATCAAAGCAAGATAAGATGCATAAAAGATAAACATCACATGCAATCAATAAAAGTGATATGATATGGCCATCATCATCTTGTGCTTGTGATCTCCATCTCCGAAGCACCGTCGTGATCACCATCGTTACCGGCGCGACACCTTGATCTCCATCGTAGCATCGTTGTCGTCTTGCCAAGCTTGTGCTTCCACGACTATCGCTACCGTTTAGTGATAAAGTAAAGCATTACAGCGCGATTGCATTGCATACAATAAAGCGACAACCATATGGCTCCTGCCAGTTGCCGATAACTCGGTTACAAAACATGATCATCTCATACAATAAAAATCAGCATCATGTCTTGACCATATCACATCACAACATGCCCTGCAAAAACAAGTTAGACGTTCTCTACTTTGTTGTTGCAAGTTTTACGTGGCTGCTACGGGCTTAAGTAAGAACCAATCTCACCTACGCATCAAAACCACAACGATAGTTTGTCAATTTGACTCCGTTTTAACCTTCGCAAGGACCGGGCGTAGCCACACTCGGTTCAACTAAAGTTGGAGAGACTGTCGCCCGCAAGCCACCTATGTGCAAAGCACGTCGGGAGAACCGGTCTCGCGTAAGCGTACGCGTAATGTCGGTCCAGGTCGTCTCGTCCAACAATACCGCCGAACCAAAGTATGACATGCTGGTAGGCAGTATGACTTATATCGCCCACAACTCACCTGTGTTCTACTCGTGCATATAACATCAACATATAAAACCTAGGCTCTGATGCCACTGTTGGGGAACGTAGTAATTTCAAAATTTTCCTACGCACACGCAAGATCATGGTGATGCATAGCAACGAGAGGGGAGAGTATGATCTACATACCTAGTAGATCGACAACGGAAGCGTTTGGTTGATGTAGTCGTACGTCTCCACGATCCGACCGATCAAGCACCAAAACTACGGCACCTCCGAGTTCTAGCACACGTTCAGCTCGATGACGATCCCCGGACTCCGATCCAGCAAAGTGTCGGGGAAGAGTTCCGTCAGCACGACAGCGTGGTGACGATCTTGATGCACTACTGCTGCAGGGCTTCTCCTAAGCACCGCTACAATATTATCGAGGACTATGGTGGCTGGGGGCGCCACACACGGCTAAGGAATAGATCACGTGGATCAACTTGTGTGTCTCTGGGGTGCCCCTGCCTCCGTATATAAAGGACTAAAGGGGGGAGGCTGGCCGGCCAAGGAGGGCGCGCCAGGAGAGTCCTACTCCCTCTGGGAGTAGGATTCCCCCCCCCCCCCCAATCCTAGTTGGAATAGGATTCGCGGAGGGGGGGAAAGAGAGAGAGGGGCCGGCCCCCTCTCCTTGTCCTATTCGGACCAAGGGAGGGGAGGGGCGCGCGGCCCATGAGGGGTTGCCTCTTCTCTTTTCCACTAAGGCCCATCATGGCCCATATAGCTCCCGGGGGGTTCCGGTAACCTCCCGGTACTCCAGTAAAATCCCGATTTCACCCGGAACACTTCTGATATCCAAACATAGGCTTCCAATATATCAATCCTTATGTCTCGACCATTTCAAGACTCCTCGTCATGTCCGTGATCACATCCGGGACTCTGAACAACCTTCGGTACATCAAAATGCATAAACTCATAATATAACTGTCATCGTAACCTTAAGCGTGCGGACCCTACGGGTTCGAGAATAATGTAGACATGACCGAGACACGTCTCCGGTCAATAACCAATAGCGGGACCTGGATGCCCATATTGGCTCCTACATATTCTACGAAGATCTTTATCGGTCAGACCGCATAACAACATACGTCGTTCCCTTTGTCATCGGTATATTACTTGCCCGAGATTCGATCGTCGGTATTCCAATACCTAGTTCAATCTCGTTGCCGGCAAGTCTCTTTACTCGTTCTGTAATACATCATCCCGCAACTAACTCATTAGTTGCAATGCTTGCAAGGCTTAAGTGATGTGCATTACCGAGAGGGCCCAGAGATACCTCTCCGACAATCGGAGTGACAAAACCTAATCTCGAAATACGCCAACCCAACATGTACCTTTGGAGACACCTGTAGTACTCCTTTATAATCACCCAGTTACATTGTGACGTTTGGTAGCACCCAAAGTGTTCCTCCGGTAAACAGGAGTTGCATAATCTCATAGTTATAGGAACATGTATAAGTCATGAAGAAAGCAATAGCAACATACTAAACGATCGGGTGCTAAGCTAATGGAATGGGTCATGTCAATCAGATCATTCACTTAATGATGTGATCCCGTTAATCAAATAACAACTCATTGTTCATGGTTAGGAAACATAACCATCTTTGATTAACGAGCTAGTCAAGTAGAGGCATACTAGTGACACTTTGTTTGTCTATGTATTCACACATGTATTATGTTTCCAGTTAATACAATTCTAGCATGAATAATAAACATTTATCATGATATAAGGAAATAAATAATAACTTTATTATTGCCTCTAGGGCATATTTCCTTCAATAGATTGATAAACCTTAGGTCATCCACTTGAGGGAAATTTGCTATTGTCCCACAAACCTCTGCACTTGGAGGCCCAACAACGTCTACAAGAATAAGCATCAAGCTCTTTTCTGGCACCGTTGCCGGGGAGGTTAGCGCTTGAAGGTATATCTTTAGATCTTGCAGTCGAATCTTTTCGTTTCTTGTTTTAGCACTAGTTTAGTTTATAAAATAAAACTATAAAAATGGAATTGAGTTTACCTCTCATACGCTTCATCTTTTTAATATCTTTCGTGAGTATGATGGAAAGGAAAATTGTGCTCAAATACTAGAAGTAGAATTACATAGAATGCTTGGCATTAAATAAGTGAATGATGAGCATGATTGCAATGTTGTTAGTATGAATTCTTTGAATATCCATGATACTAATGATGATTGCACTAGTTATGATGAAAATGTCTCCTATAAACATGTCAATTTTTGTGGAGTGCATTGGGTTTGTAAGTACACACCAAAAAGGGAAGATGGATATTGCAAGAAGCATAAGTACTTAGAAACTAAATTGTTGCAAGAAATACTAGATGATTGTGTTGAAAATTTAAATTTTCTTGGCCGTACTTGTGGACTTTGCAATGAACAGGGTCATTTAGCTATCCGATGCAAATTGTTCCATGATCTAATCGTGTCCAAAAATTGTGCTGACTTGATTTCCCTTGCACATTATAATGAACTTAGTTTGCTTATGGGTTATGAAGAAATGAAACGTTTAACTAGTAATCTTCCAGAGTTTGCCCGTTACAAACTTCCTGGCTTTGATCTAGAGGAAATTTATATGTATTGTGCGGTAAATTGCATTGAAAATCCTTATATTGCCAATTACATAAAGAAAAGGAAACAAATAGAAGATGAAGAGAATACTAATGAAAGGGAAGAGACTTCCCAATATCCTCCTATTATTTCTTATGATGAATCACGTAACGAGGAGGAGCCTCCTATTCAACCAATCTCATTAATAAGGAGCTTCAAAAAGAGGATTGAACCCACACATGATGTGATGAAGAAGAAGAAAAGAAAAAGGAAGAGAGGTAAAAAGATATCTCCCCCAAATAGTGCTGCTCCTATTACTATTGTGCCTCATGAAAATATAATTGTGGAAGATAATGATACTTCTTATGATCTTGAAAATCTTTTTGGCACTTGCTTGGAAGAATATGATAATTGCTATACTATTGGTGCTATCCATACTTTTAATGATGAGAGTGATTATGCTTATGATATGAAAAGGCCCCAGCTTGGGGATGCTATGTTTGATGAAGATGATGTTTTTGAGAATATATTTGCTGCAATAAATGTTTGTCCCAAGCTTGGGGAAGCTATGATTAATGAAGATGATATTTTTAGTCTCCCAAGTTTTGATATGCAAATTTATAATGATGATAGCATGCCTCCTACTTATGATGATTATTGTGATGATACATATGCTATAAAAAGTAGTGATGATTATATTTATAAAACTTGTCATGATTATGATTCCCCTTTTTCTGAACATTACTATTTTAATATGGAAACAATTTATAGTATTCGAGTATCTTATGATACTCCCACTATTCCGAATGAGAAGAATTTTGCTTATGTGGAGAGTAATAAAAATTATATGCTTGTAGATCATGAAAAGAATTCTTTAGGTGATGGTTATATTGTTGAATTCATTCATGATGCTACTGAAAATTATTATGAGGGAGGAATATATGCTTGTAGGAATTGCAATAATATCAAGTTTCCTCTCTATGTGCTTAAAGTTTTGAAGTTATGCTTGTTTTACCTTCCTTTGCAAGTTGATTCTTGTTCCCACAAGTTGTTTGATCACAAAATCCCTATGCATAGGAAGAGGTTTAGACTTAAATTTGCTAGTCATATTCTTCATGATGCTCTCTTTTTGTTTCAATTCTTATCCTTTATGTGAGCATCATTGAAATCATCATGCCTAGCTAGGGGCGTTAAACGATAGCGCTTGTTGGGAGGCAACCCAATTTTATTTTTGTTCCTTGCTTTTTGTTCCTGTTTAGTAATAAATAATTCATCTAGCCTCTGTTTAGATGTGGTTTTATGTGTTTAATTAGTGTTTGTGCCAAGTAGAACCGTTGGGAAGACTTGGGGAAAGTCTTGTTGATCTTGTTGTAAAAAACAGAAACTTTAGCGCTCATGAGAATTGCTGCCATTTTTATTTAGAAAGTGATATTGAGTTAATTATTTTTGAAGATGATTAATAGATAAATTCCGCATGTACAGCAATTTATTTTAGAATTTTTGGGGTTCCAGAAGTATACGTTTGATCCAGATTACTACAGACTGTTCTATTTTTGACAGATTCTATTTTCGATGTGTTGTTTGCTTATTTTGATGAATCTATGAGTAGTATCAGAGGGTATGAACCATAGATAAGTTGGAATACAGTAGATTTAACACCAATATAAATAAAGAATGAGTTCATTACAGTACCTAAGTGGTGATTTATTTTCTTATACTAACGGAGCTTACGAGTTTTCTGTTAAGTTTTGTGTTGTGAAGTTTTCAAGTTTTGGGTAAAGATTCGATGGACTATGGAATAAGGAGTGGCAAGAGCCTAAGCTTGGGGATGCCCAAGGCACCCCAAGGTAATATTCAAGGACAACCAAGAGCCTAAGCTTGGGGATGCCCCGGAAGGCATCCCCTCTTTCGTCTTCGTTCATTGGTAACTTTACTTGGAGCTATATTTTTATTCGCCACATGATATGTGTTTTGCTTGGAGCGTCATTTTATTTTATTTTGCTTTGCTTGCTGTTTGAATAAAATACCAAGATCTGAAATTATTAAATGTTAGAGAGTCTTTACATAGGTGCATAATTATTCGACTACTCATTGATCTTCACTTATATCTTTCGGAGTAGTTTGTCATTTGCTCTAGTGCTTCACTTATATCTTTTTAGAGCATGGTGGTGGTTTTATTTTGAAGAAATAATTGATCTCTCATGATTCACTTATATTATTTTCAGAGTATTTAGAACAGCATGGTAATTTGCTTTGGTTATGAATTTAGTCTTAATATGATGGGCATCCAAGAGGGATATAATAAAAACTTTCATATAAAGTGCATTGAATACTAAGAGAAGTTTGATACTTGATGATTGTTTTGAGATATGGAGATGGTGATATTAGAGTCATGCTAGTTGAGTAGTTGTGAATTTTAGAAATACTTGTGTTGAAGTTTGTGATTCCCGTAGCATGCACATATGGTGAACCGTTATGTGATGAAGTCGGAGCATGATTTATTTATTGATTGCCTTCCTTATGAGTGGCGGTTGGGGACAAGCAATGGTCTTTTCCTACCAATCTATCCCCCTAGGAGCATGCGCGTAGTACTTCGTTTCGATAACTAATAGATATTTGCAATAAGTATGTGAGTTCTTTATGACTAATGTTGAGTCCATGGATTATACGCACTCTCATACTTCCACCATTGCTAGCCTCTCTAATATCACGCACTTTTCGCCGGTATCATACACCCACCATATACCTTCCTCAAAACAGCCACCATACCTACCTATTATGGAATTTCCATAGCCATTCCGAGATATATTGCCATGCAACTTTCCACCGTTCCGTTTATTATGACACGCTTCATCATTGTCATATTGCTTTGCATGATCATGTAGTTGACATCGTATTTGTGGCAAAGCCACCATTAATAATTCTTTCATACATGTCACTCATGAGTCATTGCACATCCCGGTACACCGTCGGAGGCATTCATATTGATTCATATCTTGTTCTAAGTATCGAGTTGTAATTCCTGAGTTGTAAGTAAATAAAAGTGTGATGATCATCATTATTAGAGCATTGTCCCAGTGAGGAAAGGATGATGGAGACTATGATTCCCCCATAAGTCGGGATGAGACTCCGAACGAAAATAAATAAAAGAGGCCAAAGAAGCCTAAATAAAAAAAGAAAAAAGGCCATAAAAAAGAGAAGTCCCAAATAAAAAAATAAAAAAATGAGAAAAAAAGAGAGAAGGGGCAATGCTACTATCCTTTTACCACACTTGTGCTTCAAAGTAGCACCATGATAGAGAGTCTCCTATGTTGTCACTTTCATATACTAGTGGGAATCTTTCATTATAGAACTTGGCTTGTATATTCCAATGATGGGCTTCCTCAAAATGCCCTAGGTCTTCGTGAGAAAGCAAGTTGGATGCACACCCACTTAGTTTCTTTTTGAGCTTTCATACACTTATAGCTCTAGTGCATCCGTTGCATGGCAATCCCTACTCACTCACATTGATATCTATTGATGGGCATCTCCATAGCCCGTTGATACGCCTAGTTGATGTGAGACTATCTTATCCTTTTTGTCTTCTCCACAACCACCATTCTATTCCACCTATAGTGTTATGTCAATGGCTCACGCTCATATATTGCGTGAAGATTGAAAAAGTTTGAGAACATCAAAAGTATGAAACAATTGCTTGGCTTGTCATCGGGGTTGTGCATGATTTAAATATTTTGTGTGGTGAAGATGGAGCATAGCTAGACTATATGATTTTGTAGGGATAGCTTTATTTGGCCATGTTATTTTGAGAAGACATGATTGCTTTGTTAGTATGCTTGAAGTATTATTATTTTTATGTCAATATTAAACTTTTGTCTTGAATCTTATGGATCTGAATATTCTTGCCACAATAAAGAGAACTACATGGATAAATATGTTAGGTAGCATTCCACATCAAAAATTCTATTTTTATCATTTACCTACTCGAGGACGAGCAGGAATTAAGCTTGGGGATGCTGATACGTCTCCAACGTATCTATAATTTTTGATTGTTCCATGCTATTATATTATCAACTTTGGATGTTTATGGGCTTTATTATACACTTTTATATTATTTTTGGGACTAACCTATTAACCTAGAGCCCAGTGCCAGTTTCTGTTTTTTCCTTATTTTAGAGTATCGCAGAAAAGGAAAATCAAACGGAGTCCAATTGACCTGAAACTTCACGGAACTTATTTTTGGAAGGAAAGCAACCCGGGAGACTAGGAGTCCACGTAAGGGAAGCAACGAGGAGGCCACGAGGCAGGGGGCGCGCCCACCCCCCCTGGGCGCGCCCTCCACCCTCGTGGGCCCCTCGTGGCTCCCCTGACATACTTCTTCCGCCTATATATCTCCATATACCCTAAAAACATCCGGGAGCACAATAGATCAGGAGCTCCGCCGCCAGAAGCCTCTGTAGCCACCGAAAACCAATCTAGACACGTTACGGCACCCTGCCGGAGGGGGGAATCCCTCTCCGGTGACCATCTTCATCATCCCGGTGCTCTCCATGACGAGGAGGGAGTAGTTCTCCCTCGGGGCTGAGGGTATGTACCAGTAGCTATGTGTTTGATCTCTCTCTCTCGTGTTCTTGAGGTGATACGATCTTGATGTATCGCGATCTCTGCTATTATAGTTGGATCTTGTGATGTTTTCTCCCCCCTCTACTCTCTTGTAATGGATTGAGTTTCCCCTTTGAAGTTATCTTATCGGATTGAGTCTTTAAAGATTTGAGAACACTTGATGTATGTCTTGCCGTGCGTATCTTTGGTGACAATGGGATACCACATGATTCACTTGATGTATGTTTTTGTGATCAACTTGTGGGTTCCGCCCATGAACCTATGCATAGGGGTTGGCACACGTTCTCATCGTGATTCTCCGGTAGAAACTTTGGGGCACTCTTTGAGGTTCTATGTGTTGGTTGAATAGATGAATCTGAGATTGTGTGATGCATATCGTATAATCATACCCACGGTACTTGAGGTGACATTGGAGTATCTTGGTGACATTAGGGTTTTGGTTGATTTGTGTCTTAAGGTGTTATTCTAGTGCGAACTCTAGGGCTGTTTGTGACACTTATAGGAATAGCCCAACGGATTGATTTAAAAGAATAACTTTGAGGTGGTTTCGTACCCTACCATAATCTCTTCGTTTGTTCTCCGCTATTAGTGACTTTGGAGTTACTCTTTGTTGCATGTTGAGGGATAGTTATATAATCCAATTATGTTATTATTGTTGAGAGAACTTGCACTAGCTAAAGTATGAACCCTAGGCCTTGTTTCAACACATTGCAATACCGTTTGTGCTCACTTTTATCATTAGTTACCTTGCTATTTTTATATTTTCAGATTACAAAAACCTATACCTACTATCCATATACCACTTGTATCACCATCTCTTTGCCGAACTAGTGCACCTATATACAATTTACCATTGTATTGGGTGTGTTGGCGACACAAGAGACTCTTTGTTATTTGGTTGCAGGGTTTCTTGAGAGAGACCATCTTCATCCTATGCCACCTACGGATTGATAAACCTTAGGTCATCCACTTGAGGGAAATTTGCTACTGTCCTACAAACCTCTGCACTTGGAGGCCCAACTGAAGGAAATATGCCCTAGAGGCAATAATAAAGTTATTATTTATTTCCTTATTTCATGATAAATGTTTATTATTCATGCTATAATTGTATTAACCGGAAACATAATACATGTGTGAATACATGACAAACAGAGTGTCACTAGTATGCCTCTACTTGACTAGCTCGTTAATCAAAGATGGTTATGTTTCCTAACCATAGACAAAGAGTTGTTATTTGATTAACGGGATCACATCATTAGGTGAATGATCTGATTGACATGACCCATTCCATTAGCTTAGCACCCGATCGTTTAGTATGTTGCTATTGCTTTCTTCATGACTTATACATGTTCCTATGACTATGAGATTATGCAACTCCCGTTTGCCGGAGGAACACTTTGTGTGCTACCAAATGTCACAACGTAAATGGGTGATTATAAAGGAGCTCTACAGGTGTCTCCAAAGGTAAATGTTGGGTTGGCGTATTTCGAGATTAGGATTTATCACTCCGATTGTCGGAGAGGTATCTCTGGGCCCTCTCGGTAATGCACATCACTTAAGCCTTGCAAGCACTGCAACTAATGAGTTAGTTGCGAGATGATGTATTACGGAACGAGTAAAGAGACTTGCCGGTAACGAGATTGAACTAGGTATTGGATACCGACGATCAAATCCTGGGCAAGTAACATACCGATGACAAAGGGAACAACGTATGTTGTTATGCGGTCTGACCGATAAAGATCTTCGTAGAATATGTAGGAGCCAATATGGGCATCCAGGTCCCGCTATTGGTTATTGACCGGAGACGTGTCTCGGTCATGTCTACATTGTTCTCGAACCCGTAGGGTCCGCACGCTTAAGGTTACGATGACAGTTATATTATGAGTTTATGCATTTTGATGTACCGAAGGTTGTTCGGAGTCCCGGATGTGATCACGGACATGACGAGGAGTCTCGAAATGGTCGAGACATAAAGATTGATATATTAGAAGCCTATGTTTGGATATCGGAAGTGTTCCAGGTGAAATCGAGATTTTACCGGAGTACCGGGAGGTTAACGGAACCCCCCGGGAGCTATATGGGCCATGATGGGCCTTAGTGGAAAAGAGAAGAGGCAGCCCCTCATGGGCCGCGCGCCCCTCCCCTCCCTTAGTCCGAATAGGACAAGGAGAGGGGGCCGGCCCCTCTCTCTCTTTTCCCCCCTCCGCGAATCCTATTCCAACTAGGATTGGGGAGGGGGGGAATCCTACTCCCAGAGGGAGTAGGACTCTCCTGGCACGCCCTCCTTGGCCGGCCAGCCTCCCCCCCTTTTAGTCCTTTATATACGGAGGCAGGGGCACCCCAGAAACACACAAGTTGATCCACGTGATCTTTTCCTTAGCCGTGTGCGGCGCCCCCAGCCACCATAGTCCTCGATAATATTATAGCGGAGTTTAGGCGAAGCCCTGCTGCAGTAGTACATCAAGATCGTCACCACGCCGTCGTGCTGACGGAACTCTTCCCTGACACTTTGCTGGATTGGAGTCCGGGGATCGTCATCGAGCTGAACGTGTGCTAAAACTCGGAGGTGCCGTAGTTTCGGTGCTTGATCGGTCGGGCCGTGAAGACGTACGACTACATCAACCAAACGCTTCCGTTGTCGATCTACTAGGTATGTAGATCACACTCCCCCCTCTCGTTGCTATGCATCACATGATCTTGCGTGTGCGTAGGAATTTTTTTGAAATTACTACGTTCCCTAACAGTGGCATCAGAGCCTAGGTTTTATATGTTGATGTTATATGCACGAGTAGAACACAAGTGAGTTGTGGGCGATATAAGTCATACTGCTTACCAGCATGTCATACTTTGGTTCGGCGGTATTGTTGGATGAAGCGGCCGAGACCGACATTACGCGTACGCTTATGCGAGACTGGTTCTCCCGATGTGCTTTGCACAGAGGTGGCTTGTGGGTGACAGTTTCTCCAACTTTAGTTGAACTGAGTGTGGCTACGCCCGGTCCTTGCGAAGGTTAAAACAGCACCAACTTGACAAACTATCGTTGTGGTTTTGATGCGTAGGTAAGATTGGTTCTTGCTTAAGCCCGTAGCAGCCACATAAAACTTGCAACAACAAAGTAGTGGACGTCTAACTTGTTTTTGCAGGGCATGTTGTGATGTGATATGGTCAAGACATGATGCTGATTTTTATTGTATGAGATGATCATGTTTTGTAACCGAGTTATCGGCAACTGGCAGGAGCCATATGGTTGTCGCTTTATTGTATGCAATGCAATCGCGATGTAATGCTTTACTTTATCACTAAACGGTAGTGATAGTCGTGGAAGCACAAGCTTGGCGAGACGACAACGACGCTACGATGGAGATCAAGGTGTCACGCCGGTGACGATGGTGATCACGATGATGCTTCGGAGATGGAGATCACAAGCACAAGATGATGATGGCCATATCATATCACTTATATTGATTGCATGTGATGTTTATCTTTTATGCATCTTATCTTGCTTTGATTGACGGTAGCATTATAAGATGATCTCTCACTAATTATCAAGAAGTGTTCTCCCTGAGTATGCACCGTTGCGAAAGTTTTTCGTGCTGAGACACCACGTGATGATCGGGTGTGATAGGTTCTATGTTCAAATACAACGGGTGCAAAACAGTTGCACACGCAGAATACTCAGGTTATACTTGATGAGCCAAGCATATACAGATATGGCCTCGGAACACGGAGACCAAAAGGTCGAGCGTGAATCATATAGTAGATGTGATCAACATAATGATGTTCACCAATGAAACTACTCCATCTCACGTGATGATCGGACATGGTTTAGTTGATTTGGATCACGTGATCACTTAGAGGATTAGAGGGATGTCTATCTAAGTGGGAGTTCTTAAGTAATATGATTAAATTGAACTTAAATTTATCATGAACTTAGTCCTGGTAGTATTTTGCAAATTATGTTGTAGATCAATAGCTCGCGTTGTTGCTTCCCTGTGTTTATTTTGATATGTTCCTAGAGAAAATTGTGTTGAAAGATGTTAGTAGCAATGATGCGGATTGGATCCGTAATCTGAGGTTTATCCTCATTGCTGCACAGAAGAATTATGTCCTTGATGCACCGCTAGGTGACAGACCTATTGCAGGAGCAGATGCAGACGTTATGAACGTTTGGCTAGCTCAATATGATGACTACTTGATAGTTTAGTGCACCATGCTTAATGGCTTAGAATCGGGACTTCAAAGACGTTTTGAACGTAATGGAGCATATGAGATGTTCCAGGAGTTGAAGTTAATATTTCAAGCAAATACCTGAGTTGAGAGATATGAAGTCTCCAACAAGTTCTATAGCTAAAATATGGAGGAGAATCGCTCAACTAGTGAGCATGTGCCCAGATTGTCTGAGTACTACAATCGCTTGAATCAAGTGGGAGTTAATCTTCCAGATAAGATAGTGATTGACAGAATTCTCTAGTCACCATCACCAAGTTAGTAGAACTTCGTGATGAACTATAATATGCAAGGGATGACAAAAATAATTCCCAAGCTCTTCGTGATGCTGAAATCGACGAAGGTAGAAATCAAGAAAAACATCAAGTGTTGATGGTTAACAAAACCACTAGTTTCAAGAAAAGGGCAAAGGGAAGAAGGGGAACTTCAAGAAGAACGGCAAGCAAGTTGCTGCTCAAGTGAAGAAGCCCAAGTCTGGTCCTAAGCCTGAGACTAAGTGCTTCTACTGCAAAGGGACTGGTCACTAGAAGCGGAACTACCCCAAGTGATTGGCGGATAAGAAGGATGGCAAACTGAACATAAGTATATTTGATATACATCTTATTGATGTGTACTTTACTAGTGTTTATAGCAACCCCTCAGTATTTGATACTAGTTCAGTTGCTAAGATTAGTAACTCGAAACGGGAGTTGCAGAATAAACAGAGACTAGTTAAGGGTGAAGTGACGATGTGTGTTGGAAGTGGTTCCAAGATTGATATGATCATCATCGCACACTCCCTATAATTTCGGGATTAGTGTTGAACCTAAATAAGTGTTATTTGGTGTTTGCGTTCAGCATGAATATGATTTGATCATGTTTATTGTAATACGGTTATTCTTTTAAGTAAGAGAATAAATTGTTGTTCTGTTTACATGAATAAAACCTTATATGGTTACACACCCAATGAAAATAGTTCGTTGGATCTCGATCGTAGTGATACACATAATCATAATATTGAAACCAAAAGATGCAAAGTTAATAATGATAGTGCAACTTATTTGTGGCACTGCCGTTTAGGTCATATTGGTGTAAAGCGCATGAAGAAACTCCATGCTGATGGGCTTTTGGAATCACTTGATTATGAATCAGTTGATGCTTGCGAACCATGCCTCATGGGTAAGATGACTAAGACTCCGTTCTTCGGAACAATGGAGCGAGCAACAGATTTGTTGGAAATCATACATACTGATGTATGTGGTCCGATGAATATTGAGGCTCGCGACAGGTATCATTATTTTCTGATCTTCACAGATGATTTGAGCAGATATGGGTATATCTACTTGATGAAACATAAGTCTGAAACATTTGAAAAGTTCAAAGAATTTCAGAGTGAAGTGAAAAATCATCGTAACAAGAAAATAAAGTTTCTACGATCTGATCGTAGAGAAGAGTATTTGAGTTACGAGTTTGGCTTTCAGTTAAAAACAATGTGAAATAGTTTCACTACTCACGCCACCTGGAACACCACAATGTAATGGTGTGTCCGAACGTCATAACCATACTTTATTAGATATGGTGCGATCTATGATGTCTCTTACCAATCTACCACTATCGTTTTGGGGTTATGCATTAGAGACAGCTGCATTCATGTTAAATAGGGCACCATCTAAATCCGTTGAGACGACACCATATGAACTATGGTTTGGCAAGAAACCTAAGCTGCTGTTTCTTAAAGTTTGAGGTTGCAATGCTTATGTGAAAAAGTTTCAACCTGATGAGCTCAAACCCAAATCGGAGAAATGCGTCTTCATAGGATATCCAAAGGAAACTATTGGATACACCTTCTATCATAGATCCGAAGGAAAGACTTTTGTTGCTAAATTCGGAAACTTTCTAGAGAAGGAGTTTCTCCCGAAAGAAGTGAGTGGGAGGAAAGTAGAAAACTTGATAAGGTAATTGTACCTTCTCCCTTATTGGAAAGTAGTTCATCACAGAAATCTGTTCTTGTGACTACTACACCAATTAGTGAGGAAGATAATGATGATGATCATGTAACTTCAGATCAAGTTACTACCGAATCTCGTAGGTAAACCAGAGTAAGGTCCGCACCAGAGTGATACGGTAATCCTGTTCTGGAAGTCATGTTACTAGACCATGACGAACTTGCGAACTATGAGGAAGCGATGATGAGCCCAGATTCCGCGAAATGGTTTGAGGCCATGAAATCTGAGATATGATCCATGTATGAGAACAAAGTATGGACTTTGATGGATTTGCCCGATGATCGGCAAGCCATAAAAATAAATGGATCTTCAAGAGGAAGACGGACGCTGATAGTAGTGTTATTATCTACAAAGCTAGAATTGTCGCAAAAGGTTTTTCGACAAGTTCAAGGTGTTGACTACGATGAGAGATTCTCACTCGTATCTATGCTTAAGTCTGTTCGAATCATGTTAGCAATTGCCGCATTTTATGAAATCTGGCAAATGGATAAACAAAACTGAATTCCTTAATGGATTTATTGAAGAAGAGTTGTATACGATGCAACTAGAAGGTTTTGTCAATCCGAAAAGTACTAACAAAATGTGCAAGCTCCAGCGATCCATCTGTGAACTGGTGCAAGCATCTCGGAGTTGGAATATACGCTTTGATGAGTTGATCAAAGCATATAGTTTTATACAGACTTGCGGTGAAGCATGTATTTGCAAGAAAGTGAGTGGGAGCACTACAGCATTTCCGATAAGTATATGTGAATGACATATTGTTGATCGGAAATAATGTAGAATTATTCTGTAAAGCATAAAGGAGTGTTTGAAAGGAGTTTTTCAAAGAAAGACTTCGGTGAAGCTGCTTACATATTGAGCTTCAAGATCTATAGAGATAGATCAAGATGCTTGATAAGTTTTTCCAATGAGTACATACCTTGACAAGATTTTGAAGTAATTCAAAATGGAGCAGTCAAAGAAAGAGTTCTTGCCTGTATTACAAGGTGTGAAGTTGAGTAAGACTCAAAGCCCGACCACGGCAGAAGATAGAAAGAGAATGGAAGTCATTCCCTATGCCTTGGCCATAGGTTCTATAAAGTATGTCATGCTGTGTACCAGATCTATTGTATACCCTGCACTGATTTGGCAAGGGAGTACAATAGTGATCTAGAGTAGATCACTGGACAGCGGTCAGAATTATCCTTAGTGAAATAAGGATATGTTTCTCGATTATGGACGTGACAAAAAGGTTCGTCGTAAAGGGTTACGTCGATGCAAGTTTTTGACACTGATCTAGAAGACTCAAAGTCTCGGTCTAGATACATATTGAAAGTGGGAGCAATTAGCTAGAGTAGCTCCAAGCAGAGCATTGTTGACATAGAAATTTGCAAAATACATGCGGATCTGAATGTGGCAGACCCGTTGACTAAGATTCTCTCACAAGCAAAACATGATCACACCTTAGTACTCTTTGGGTGTTAATCACATAGCAATGTGAACTAGATTACTGAATCTAGTAAACCCTTTGGGTATTGGTCACATGGCGATGTGAACTATGGGTGTTAATCACATGATGATGTGAACTATCGAAGTTAATCACATGGTGATGTGATCTAGATTATTGACTCTAGTGCAAGTGGGAGACTGAAGGAAATATGCCCTAGAGGCAATAATAAAGTTATTATTTATTTCCTTATTTCATGATAAATGTTTATTATTCATGCTATAATTGTATTAACCGGAAACATAATACATGTGTGAATACATAGACAAACAGAGTGTCACTAGTATACCTCTACTTGACTAGCTCGTTAATCAAAGATGGTTATGTTTCCTAACCATAGACAAAGAGTTGTTATTTGATTAACGGGATCACATCATTAGGTGAATGATCTGATTGACATGACCCATTCCATTAGCTTAGCACCCGATCGTTTAGTATGTTGCTATTGCTTTCTTCATGACTTATACATGTTCCTATGACTATGAGATTATGCAACTCCCGTTTGCCGGAGGAACACTTTGTGTGCTACCAAACGTCACAACGTAAATGGGTGATTATAAAGGAGCTCTACAGGTGTCTCCAAAGGTAAATGTTGGGTTGGCGTATTTCGAGATTAGGATTTATCACTCTGATTGTGGGAGAGGTATCTCTGGGCCCTCTCGGTAATGCACATCACTTAAGCCTTGCAAGCATTGCAACTAATGAGTTAGTTGCGAGATGATGTATTACGGAACGAGTAAAGAGACTTGCCGGTAACGAGATTGAACTAGGTATTGGATACCGACGATCAAATCCCGGGCAAGTAACATACCGATGACAAAGGGAACAACGTATGTTGTTATACGGTCTGACCGATAAAGATCTTCGTAGAATATGTAGGAGCCAATATGGGCATCCAGGTCCCGCTATTGGTTATTGACCGGAGACGTGTCTCGGTCATGTCTACATTGTTCTCGAACCCGTAGGGTCCGCATGCTTAAGGTTACGATGACAGTTATATTATGAGTTTATGCATTTTGATGTACCGAAGGTTGTTCGGAGTCCCGGATGTGATCACGGACATGACGAGGAGTCTCGAAATGGTCGAGACATAAAGATTGATATATTGGAAGCCTATGTTTGGATATCGGAAGTGTTCCGGGTGAAATCGAGATTTTAACGGAGTACCAGGAGGTTAACGGAACCCCCCGGGAGCTATATGGGCCATGATGGGCCTTAGTGGAAAAGAGAAGAGGCAGCCCCTCATGGGCCGCGCGCCCCTCCCCTCCCTTAGTCCGAATAGGACAAGGAGAGGGGGCCGGCCCCTCTCTCTCTTTTCCCCCCTCCGCGAATCCTATTCCAACTAGGATTGGGGGGGATCCTACTCCCAAAGGGAGTAGGACTCTCCTGGCGCGCCCTCCTTGGCCGGCCAGCCTCCCCCCTTTTAGTCCTTTATATACGGAGGCAGGGGCACCCCAGAAACACACAAGTTGATCCACGTGATTTTTTCCTTATCCGTGTGCGGCGCCCCCAGCCACCATAGTCCTCGATAATATTGTAGCGGAGTTTAGGCGAAGCCCTGCTGCAGTAGTACATCAAGATCGTCACCACGCCGTCGTGCTGACGGAACTCTTCCCCGACACTTTGCTGGATCGGAGTCCGGGGATCGTCATCGAGCTGAACGTGTGCTAAAACTCGGAGGTGTCGTAGTTTCGGTGCTTGATCGGTCGGGCCGTGAAGACGTACGACTACATCAACCAAACGCTTCCGTTGTCGATCTACTAGGTATGTAGATCACACTCCCCCCTCTCGTTGCTATGCATCACATGATCTTGCGTGTGCGTAGGAATTTTTTTGAAATTACTACGTTCCCTAACACCAACAACGTCTACAAGAAGAAGGTTGTGTAGTAGACATCACCTTCCATCGTATTCACCACACCTGCCGCCGCCAGAACTTCCCCCGTAACCCCCACCTCATGAGACGTTGATTCCGCCATGCACTCGCCTGCGCGTGACAGCCAGAGGTGGATCTCACTGATTACCGGAGAAAATCCGGTGAACTACCAAGATTTGACGTGGACTCTGGCTAGATCGCCAGAGGAAAAGTGGAACCCTAGAGAAACCCTAGAGGAAAACTAATCTCGCTCCTTTTTTGATTGATTGATCGAGGAACACGACCGACCGACCAATCCGACCCCAAAAGCTGGTGTTAAGTGTTGCCGCGGAAAAGAAAACTTGTGTTAACTGAGGTATAGAGAAATCCCTACTTGAGTAACCCTTGCAAAGGTCACTCCACCTTCTCACAAGAAGCAACCTGGAAGTTTTATTTTTTTTAACATTTTATCTTTTGAACCGTGCGTTCAAATCCCAAACCGTTTTCGTAGTTGGATTCCTCGCGTCGAGGTCTTCAAAATTATATCTCATCTTAATAGGTTTCGAAAAAAAATTGTTTTCATGAAAAACTCCGAAAAAACTGATAGAAAAATTGTAACCATAAACACAATTTTGTTTTACATTTTTCCCTTTCTGATAGAAAAAATTGTAACCATGAACACATTTTTTTTCTCTTTCATTTCTGAGAGACACCAGAAGTCAATTTGAGCCCCAAAAGGCAAATCTCTATCTCTCGTGAAAGCAAAAAAAACATTTTTTTTCCTTTTCCGACAAGCACAATTGTGCCTCTTGTGAAAGCAAAAAAACACGTTTTCCCCTTTTTGAGAGGCACAACTGTACACCTGTGCCTCGCACGGAATCAAACTTGTGCCTCCGCGAGATGCAAATTTGCGCCTCTCCTGGAAGCAAAAAACGTGTATTTTTCATGCCAATTTCTTTTCAATGAATTCGTTTCTCCAAAATCTTGAAAAAAGAGGGCAAAAACAAAAAAAAGGAAAAAATCTAAAGCCCCAAAACACGTACAGAAAAGAAATCTTGAGGGAGCGCTCAACATACAACACGTGGCGGTCACTGAGAGCATTCCAAGTGTCGGGATCTTAGCCTATCAAATGACCCTTGAGGGGCTCCCGCAGGACGTACCCCTCGATTAGTTTCTCTCAAGGTAACGACACTTCCTATAGGGCACACTCGGTGTCGGCCAATCGCAAATAGTGACCTGCGGGTGGGCTGGACAATTAGATAAGGTGAAGGCCCATCACACATAGCGACTTGGAAATGAGCCGGCCAATTAAGTCTATTGAAATCCTTTTTTGGAACCTTCTGGTATTTTTTTCCTTTGTCAAACTTTTTGGTTCATTTATTATTATTATTATTATTATTATTATTATTATTATTATTATTATTACTGTTTTACATTTTCAGGTTTCTAAAAATATTCAGTTTTTGAAAATGTTAACAGTTCCAAAAGATATCCAGTTTTCCAAAAATATATTCCTGTTAAAAAATGTGTTAATGTGTTTTTAAATATTTTGAAACGTTTAAGAAGTTAATTTTTAAAACAAAATTGCTTCTGTTTTTAGAAAAAAATACTTTTTTAAAAATGTGACATGTTGTTTTATGAAAATCAAACAAAAACCAAAGAAAATGAAAAAAAAATGTTTAGGCAAAGAAAAAAACTAAATGAAACACATAAACCAGTCAGCATAGCAACACAGGCAACGCTCGTCAAATTGAGCCAACCTATGACGCGCACTTTGTGCATTAGGCATTGTACAATGCAAGGTGTTTAGATAAATAAAACAGACTTTTCTTAAGCATCGATACTTATTTGTACAGGATAGACACTTAGTTAGGTGTCTCTTCTGTAGAAATAGGCACCGGTGCTTCAGAAAAACCCGGTTTATTTTTCTAAGCACTTCCCTAAGCACCTAGCATCGTACAAGGCTTTAGCCAGCATTTTGATTTCTGTCAAGTCAAACTTTGCAAAGTTTGACCAAATTTATGTTAAAAAATATCAACATCTACAATACCAAATATATATATATATACTATGAAATTACATTGCATGTTTTTTTAGACAATTTCATAATGCATGTAACAATATTGATTTGGCATTGTGAATATTTGCACTTTTTTGTAAGTTTGGTCGAAGTAGAGATATTTTGACTTCGGACAAAACTTATATGCAAATAAAAAAGACCGGAGAGAATACAAGATAGAGCAAGAACTCTAGCTTCCCACCTCGGCCCATCGTCCCTGAGAGGGGGTTCGGCAAGGGGCGGAGAGGAGTCATGGGTCGCCTCAAGCCCGTGAAGGAGGAGAGGTGTTTTCGTGATAGAAGTTCCGGTCACGGGGTTCATGCCCGTGGGTTTGGAGTCGCTAACCGGCGATCCCATCGATCCTTCTGCCGATCTCACAGCGGAATCTCAATGAAAGCACCAGTGTTGGTGTGGAAACCGGAAGACCTTGAGGTAGGGGGTCCCGAGTTGTGGATCTTGGACAGATGGTAACAGGAACAAGGAGACAATGTTTACCCGGGTTCGAGCCTTCTTCATGGAGGTAAAACCCTACGCGCTGGTCTTGTTTATATTGATGAAGATGTATCAAATACAGAGTTGATCTACCTCGAGATCTTCAGATGTGTTCTAACTCTAAGGCTACATGAATGAGATTGCGTTAAGGTCCCCTCTACACGCTAGGTAGGGTATTTGGCACGATGAGGCCCCTAGCTTGATTCTACAGTTTTTGTTGAACGATGTAAACATTTTTTGAAGCAATAAAATGTGCCATGATGGCATTCCCTAAAAAAAAGGTTAATATCTTGCCGTAAAGGCGGCAGGACGTCCTGAAGTGTACGTCAAGCATTTGGTAGATGTAGTCCTGATCACGCCCCATCATGCAACTTCCAGAGTCCATCTTGAGAAAATAAAGGCCCACTGGCCCATCCGAGGAGCACATGCCAACTAGGTTAGTACCCCCTAATCCAGGACACTGTCATCAGAAATAATGAAAAATACATTCAGATTCATAGATCACCTAACGACGACTACAAGCACTGAAGCAAGCCGAAGACGTGCCGTCGTCATCACGCCTCTCTCGTCGGAGCCAGGCACAACTTGTTTGATATAACGTTGAATTGAGAGATGAAATATCAACACATACCATCTCCCAAAAACTATTTGAAAGAGACGAGTAGAACCATTCAACTACTTGTGGAAAATGATGAAGCTGCGTTCATTGGTCTACGTCCGTGGGATGGTTGATGCGTGTGGCCTCGGGAAGGGACAGGGAGCGGTGGTGTCGTAGTAATGACGTGAGTACATATCAGGTGGAAACCGTACATTCAGCGAAAACATGGAAACTTGGCCTTGTGCCGTTGGATAGAAAACGTGTGCTGCGAGATGGAAGGATGTACAAATTGCAAATTAAACCCCGTAGAATTCTGCTCCTACGTACAGAACCTGAGCCCTTCTGTACCTTTCCCCGTAGCAGTATGCCAATCCCCATTCTATTTCCTACCGTGAGAAGCTAGGGTTAGGAGACGAGCCGGCCAGACCTTCTCGTTCGGCGCTGGACGGCGAGCGGCGGGCGGCGCCGGTGATTCCTCTCTGGTGATTGTTCCGCTAAGTGGCAGCCCTATTCCGAGTGTTCCGTGCTGGGCCGGCGGCCAGCGAGCGGCGCGGCTGATACCTCTCCGGCGATTGTCCGGCCAGCCGTGCTGAATCCCCAACTGGATTTGGGTCCCTGGGTATGAGGATTTGTACCCTTCATATTTTCTGCTTTGCCCCATTCTCCTTTGTCCCAATGGCTCATATAGTGGTCTCCTTTTCTCTAGATTAGGCTAGATTTGCAAAGCAAACAGAGGGGGCGAGTAGCTCGTGGCTCATTGGGTTGTCTCCTCCAAGTTCAGCACATCTAAAAAGAAAATAGGAGAGGGGACGAGGTAGTGGCATCTTGCCAGCAACTGCTTATATTCCTAGAGTTTACTGTCCAGATTTTTGTCTTGAAGAAATTGGCGAGATATAATTTACTTGCTCCTAATTAAGTGTTATATACATCTATGAGTATATGTGTGTCGCTGCCTGGCGTGTGTGCTGCGTGTGACAGTAGTCTACTGAAAATTGATATCTGTCTAGATAGAATTTAGATGATGATAAGTATGTAAACTGAATCGGCCCAGCCGGTGTGGGCACTCACAGCCCGTCTGCCAGTGCCTGTCATGACCAGCTACAGCCAGGTGATTTTTTCACACACTAATGATATGCTAATGGTTCTGGAAACCAGTAGTACGTCCACAGGATGTAGATGGTACTATAGATGTGTGTGTGTGTGTGTGTCCCACTGCTACTAGTGTTGCTGACAGTGAACTAGATGATGTAAGTTTCTATTGCAATTGATTGGTAAAGTGAGCTGAGATTAGGTAATGCTAGCACTTGAATGTTCCTTGTACCATTTATTTTATTTTATGCTATTCTGGAAGACACATATTGGGTGGCTCCTATGATTCCACTTACAAACTGTATATCTTGTTTTGTGCAGTAACAATGGAATGCCAAAGTGAAGTGAGCAAGGCTCCTTCTTTTGCTATTTGTGATGTCCAGTCTGATGCAGAATCAGCCGTCCACACTAGGCCAAGTCTGGACATTGGGTTTACTACACCACAGAAATCCTATAGTGCACCTTTCTGTGTAAGTACTTGCGTAACTAATATGTACCCCCTCACTACTTTAGTTATCTATAAACGATCTTATATCTCTTTACAGAGAGAGTACATCTTTATAATTTCCTGTGTTCCAACATAGTAAATCCGTTGTGCTTTTCGTTCAAATTGTAGGGCTCATCTTGTACTCCAGAGTGTGATGATGCCATCAGACCAGCCATTGGGATGACTTTTGCTGATTTGAACGCAGCCAAGGAGTTCTATGAAGCTTATGCACATCATGTTGGTTTTTCAGTACGTGTGGGGCAGCAAAGGATTGTCAATGGTGTCATTACTCACAAGCGTTTCTACTGTGACCGTGAAGGTTTCCGTGAAGAGCGGAAAGGTAAGGAAACTTTGGTAGCTAGCACTGGTAGTAAGAGGAGATATGAGAGGAAAATCACTAGATGTGGGTGCGAAGCTAAACTTGCGGTCAAACGCACGGTCGAGAATAAGTACATTGTGACACTTTTCGAACAGGAGCACACACACACACTTGTATCGCCCAGTAAAAAACAATTCATCAGATCAAACAGGGAAGTTAGCCAACAAGCAAAGACTACATTATGGAACTGTCATAAAGCTAGCATTGGCACATCCCTAGCATACAGGTTCCTTCGTGTAGACTTGGGGGGGTTTGAGAATGTTGGCTGTACAAAGAGAGACTTGCAAAATCACCACCGAAACCTTAGGTGCCTCATCAAGTCATCCGATGCTCAAATGTTTGTTGACCAGCTTGCTAGAAAACATCTTGCAAATTCAGGATTTTATTTTGACTATGTTCTTGATGATAAGGGCAGACTGGTACATGTGTTCTGGGCAGATGCCACATGCAGGAAAAATTATGCTCTATTTGGAGAGCTTGTGTCCTTTGACTCCACGTATAGCACCAATCGATATAACATGATATTCACCCCCTTTACTGGAATCAATCACCATAAGGCAAGTGTTTGTTTTGGTGCTGCAATGTTACACGATGAGAAGGCAGATTCTTACAAGTGGTTGTTTCGCACATTCTTGAAAGCTATGGGAGGGGCTGCACCTAGGTTTATAATAACTGACGAATGTAGTAGCATGGACAATGCAATAAGGGAAGTTTTCCCAGCAGCCACACATAGGCTATGCATGTGGCATATTATGAATAAGATCCCGCAAAAGGTTGGCCCTGATTTGAAGACCGATGAGGATTTCCATGAACGATTAGGTCGGTGCGTGTGGTCTTCTGAAACTCCTACTGAATTTGAGGAACGATGGAAAGAAATTATGTCAGAGTATGGGTTGGAAGATGATGAATGGTTCAGTAAAAGGTTCAGCCTTCGAGAATCATGGATACCAGCTTATTTCAAAGAAATAGCTTTGTCAGGGCTTATGCGGACCACTTCAAGGTCAGAGAGTGCCAATTCTTTTTTCTCACGTATTATTGGTTACAAACATGCTTTGGTTGAGTTTTGGCTTAGATTTGACACGGCTTTGGAAGAACAACGTCATAAGGAGTTGCAAGAGGACCATGTGAGCCTACATACGATGCCTGTGTTGAAGACATCGTGGGCGATTGAAAAGCATGGCAGCGAGGTGTTCACGCATGAGATATTTCAGGATTTTCAACATGAGTTGCTTGCTGATAGGGATCGTTGCCTTGTTGAGATGATGGCACATGATGGTGAGGTCAAAACAGTAACTATACATGATGGCTATAAGAAACTAAGGGTGGTAACTTACAACACAACAACCATGGTAGGTTCTTGCACATGTAAGTTGTTTGAGACACATGGTATTCCATGTCGTCATCTGATCCATGTCCTAAGAACTGCCCAACTAAATGAATTGCCAAAGCATTATGTACTCAAAAGGTTTAGAAAGGACTGCAAAACCGAGCCAGTCTTTGACGAGGACGGCATTCTATTGGAAGGCAATGAGAGCAGTTCAATTGATCCGGAGATACAAAAATTAGTTTCAGAAACATGTAAGAAGATGGAAGACCTTTTAGTACAAGCGAAGCAATCTCAGGTCGGCATGCAATTCTTGAGATATCACATTTTTGCACTTGGAGAGCAATTGTCTACCCAAGTTCCAGCGAAAAAACAAACTCAAATAGAAGAATTTGAGGAATTTTTAGGTTGCTCCATTCCAAGTGAGGTTCATATCCATCCTCCAAATGATATTCGATCAAGGGGTAGAATCAAAAGACTAAAGGGGTACAGAGATAAGGGTGGAAAGCAAAGACAGAAAGAGAAGAAGAAGAACAAGGACAAGGAAATGCAACAGACATGATTATGGTACATTCCTATGGACTTAGTTTAGAGAATAGTTCTAAAATTTTGCTTGCTAATAAATACAACACACACTGGTGTAACTATATTCATAGATTAGTATTAAAATTTTGTTTATAATTTTTTTTTGTATATTTCCATCGATGTTTCCTATGGCTTGACCAATTAAACTTTTTTGTTTCAGGTTGCTTGGTGGCCCTATTGACTTCTACAAGTTATTAGGACTAAAATTATTCCATTGGTGTGTTCTTGGCTAGAGTAATGGAGCTATTAGTTCTTGGTGCCAGACTTCTGAAGTTATAAGCTTACTGGAGCTATGTGCTCAATGGATGATGTATATAAAGGTGTAGATTTTAATGACGCGTCTATTTTGTAAGTGTGTACTGGAGTGAGGCATTATCTTGAGTGACTGAATCAGATTGATGTTGCATAATCACACTATGTGCAGCTATACTGTTTGCCTTACTTAAATCTATTCTAGGCAATGGTCTCAATTGCTGGAATGTGCTATGTCAGGAGTTCTTGAACTGGGCAATGGTTTGGTTGTGGTTTCGGCATTGATCTGGGCAATGGTTTAAGTTGTTCTATTGTACTATTTGTTCTATTTAAATTTACAAGGAACTGGGCAGACTTCAATATTTTTGGGCAGATCTTCCTTGGACATGGTTCTAATTAAGCTAGCTGTGATATGAGGCTCATATACTTGGAGAAGCACAGACGCAATGAAGGGCATGTGACTAAGCGTCACATGTGATGAGGAGCTAGCTGTGATACTTGTATGCATCAGGGGGTTATGTGCAAAATGGCTTCACTGTGAGCGGGCGTTTTTCTGCAAAACTGCATGTAGCAGTTATGAATAAATCTAGTCCATACATACAAGATCCAACAACCTGTGGTAAGGTTTCCACGCTTCCACTGAAGGTTGGGTTTTCACCTGATATTGTCTCTTGTACATACAGTCGCTCACGTTCGCGGCCGCTTGGTCAAGGTGAATGTGCATGCGTACGTACGTAGACCATACATACTCCCTCCTTTTCGGTTTATAGGGCTCAAATATGAAATCTCATCAACCAAGGCACATGGTGAGTGAAGGAATGTATCTCGTACTTTATAAAACTATCCAAACTAAATTGATGCATTAATTGGGATTAATTGCAATGCATGCATTCTTGGCCACTACTCCCTCATTTCCGGTTTATAGAGCTTATTTCAAAATTTTAGTTTTCCAATTTTATAAGTCTCAATTTGGTTGTTTCCCATCACATGTTTAGATTACAAGGTGCAATAAATTATTGCATGTAAGTATTAAGAGAAAATTGATCAATGCATGTACTTTATGAATGCATGCATTGCAATTAATGCATTGGTAAACACAATTTTTGAGGAAAACAAGCGCATTAATTGAGTGGTTTTGCAAACTACAAAAATTGTTTCACCACTCATCATCTACCTTGGTTGGTGAGATTTTTAAATTGAGCCTTATAAACCGAAAAGATGTAGTAGATGAGTAGTACTCCCTCCGTTCCTAAATATAAGTCTTTGTAGAGATTCCACTAGAAACTACATACGGAGCAAAATGAGTGAATCTACACTCTAAAATGCATTTACATACATTCGTATGTGGTCCATAGTGAAATCTCTACAAAGACTTATATTTAGGAACGGAAGGTGTAGCATTACATGCATTGATGAGTTTCTTTTTAATTCTTGCATGCAAAGATTTAATGCGCTTTGGAATCTCCAACAGAGATGGAGATGAGCCTTTTAAATTGGAAAAACAAAAAAACTAAGATAAGCCCTATAAACTGGAAAGGAGGGAGTAGTACGTAAAATTCTTATCTTAGATTCATCTACATACAGATGTACTCCCTCCTTTTCGATTTATAGGGCTTATCTTAAAATTTTAGTTTTTTTCCATTTTATAAAGCTCAATTTGATTGTTCCTCATCACAAGTTCAGATTCGAAGGTGCATTAAATAATTACATGCAAGTGTTAAGATAAAACTGACCAATGCATGTACTTTATGCATGCATGTATTGCAATTAATACACTGATAAACATAAATTTTGAGAAAACAAGAGCATTAATTGGGTGCTTTTACAAATTACAAAAAATATTCCACCACTCACCATCTATCTTGGTTGGTGAGATTTTTGAATTAAGCCTTATAAACCGAAAAGGAGGCAGTATCTAATACTAAAATGTAACTAAATGCATCGGTATTTAGACAAATGTAAGACAAAATTTTTGAGACGGAGGGAGTATATACATGCATTGACCATCGATGACGAGACTGAGCTTGGCCAAAAAAATTGTGAAGCCACATGCGTCAGTACTGGGAGTTTTTCTCGAGAGTTGAACGGCCGAGTTAGATGTCACGGCGTTGACCAATAACCTCTCTACCGTGCGTGTGCATGCATTGCAATTCCAAGTGGTTAAATGAAGACCCAAGCTGCAGCACGCGTGCATGGCTGGCCAACCAATCCGTTTCATGTCTTTGTCCTCAAAAAATATCAACGGACTCATGTCTCTGACTCAGCAAATTGTTTGCCTTTGACACCTCGCCTTCCCAAATTGTATTACGTCATTACAAGACAATATCAGGTGAAAACCCAACCTTCAGTGGAAGCGTGGAAACCTTACCACAGGCTGTTGGATCTTGTATGTATGGACTAGATTTATTCATAACTGCTACATGCAGTTTTGCAGAAAAACGCCCACTCACAGTGAAGCCATTTTGCACATAACCCCTTGATGCATACAAGTATCACAGCTAGCTCCTCATCACATGTGACGCTTAGTCACATGCCCTTCATCACTCGGAATAGGGCTGCCACTTAGCGGAACAATCACCAGAGAGGAATCACCGGCGCCGCCCGCCGCTCGTCGTCCAGCGCCGAACGAGAGGGTCTGGCCGGCTCGTCTCCTAACACTAGCTTCTCACGGTAGGAAATAGAATGGGGATTGACATACTGCTACGGGGAAAGGTTGTAACGCCCCAGATACGACTTTCCCAATTTGTACTCCAACTCTTGCCGTTTCCGGCGTTAAGTTATATTTATTTCTCGGGTTCGGGTCTTTGTCTCCGTGTGTTGTTTTCGTTTTCATGCATCTCATATCATGTCATCATGTGCATTGCATTTGCATACGTGTTCATCTCATGCATCCGAGCTTTTTCCCCGTTGTCCGTTTTGCATTCCGGCGCTTCGTTCTTATCCGGAGGTCGTTTCTAGCTTTCTTTCGTGTGTGGGGATTAAACATTTCCGGATTGGACCGAGACTTGCCATGCGGTCTTGGTTTACTACCGGTAGACCGCCTGTCAAGTTTCGTACCATTTGGGCTTCGTTTGATACTCCAACGGTTAACCAAGGGACCGAAAAGGCCTCGTGTGTGTTGCAGCCCAACACCCCTCCAATTTGGCCCAAAACCCACCAAACTCTTCTCCATGTCCTAGAGCGTTCGATCACGATCGCGTGGGCGAAAACCGCACCTCATTTGGACTCTCCTAGCTCCACTTATGTCTATTTATACCCCCCTCCATTTCGGATTCCGTCTTCCACCTCGTAACCCTAGCTTCAAAAAAAAGAGACATCGGATCTCGCGCGCCGCCGGACATTTCGCCCACCGACAGACGTGTCCGCTGCACCCGCCGCCGCCACGTGGCACGCGCCCATTCGCCGCCGCCTCGCGCCCACATCGCCGCCGTCCGGCCCGCCAGGCCCGCGGGAAGCCCCCGCGGCCCAGCCGCCTCGCCCCGCCGCCTGGTGCCTCCCGCCGCTCCTCTCCGCCGCCAGCGCCGCCGCCCCTTCCGGCTCCGGTGGCCGGAGCAGCCCCGCGCCGCCGCACCGCGTCTCCACTCACCGGCGAGCGCCCCCGTCCAAGCCGGCCCCGCGCCGCCGCCGCCGGCCTCGGGAAGCGCGCCACGGCTGGCGAGCCCCTCCACGCCAAGTCCCGGCCTCCTCCACTTCGTCCCCATCAAGTCCGGCGACTTCCCGGCGAGCTACAGTGAAACCGGCGATCCTCGTAATCCGCGCCCGGCCAGATCCAGATCTGGGATATTTTTCTCCCGGTTGACTTTTATCTCCTAACCCTAATCTTTTATGCCTACTTTGACTAGTGATATCTCCGCATCCGTAGCTCTGTTTTCGGCATATAATATATCAAAATCTTCGTCTCGACGAGTACATCATTTCATCTCACTGCATCTTTTTAATTTGAGTTCATCTTGGTGCCCAAAATGCTGTTAGAAGGACGCTTCGTGAGTTAATTGTCAGATCTGCTAGTTCATCTTAGACTTTTGTCATTTTTGCCATGATTAATGTGTGCATGCTATGCCTGTGAGTCCTTCACATGTTTTGTTAAGAATTTTGTCTTCTTTCCAGAGGTGCAACCCATGCATTTTTAGGATGTGTGTGGTGACTTGTGCAAGCTTGCAAAGTGAGGCACCCGGTAAATCTGTTTTCAGGGACTTAGTTGTTTTCACTAAGTCTGGGATATTTTAGTTCATGATGCCATATGTTCAGCTTGTTTCCTAGTGATCCGTGCCTCTTTTGAGGATGATCAGTAAAGGAGTTTTGTTAATCATGTTATGCTCTATCCATCCATGTCTTTGTTTGCAATTATGGAGCACCCTAGCATGAGTAATTCGAGCTCTACTTTTGCTTCGTGGTGAATCTCGGCAGATCGTCAACTCGTTTGCGATTTTGCCGGCGTTGTTGTAGTTGATCCGTGCATGATATGCCATTGTTCTTGCCATGCCTAGCTTGTATTTTGTGCCTTATTAATGGATGTATGCTTGCCTTGCTGTGACTTGCACCATGGTGAGTGCATCGAGCTCGTTTACATGCCTTTGTGAGTTATATTTCAGCATGTCTCAGTTTTCACTAAGTCTGAAAACTGATTGTGTTTTAGCTATGTTCGTGTGCCCGTTAATATATTTTGTGATCCGTTTTGGCCCCAGTTCACTTTGGATCTTTTGTTAAGCTTGTTGATTCGCTCCATGCCATGTTCTTACTTGTCATGTTCAGGTCATGTATCATGTTGTTTTGCTGCTCCGAAGAGAGCATCGTGATCTGAAATTTCAGACAAGTGTTAATTTCACTAAGTCTGGAATCTGTTTTGCATTTGCGTTTTTGCCATGCTTGTTTGAACCTCTTAATGGATGATTTGGCCGTGGCTCAGTGCTAGTCTTTTGTTAAGCATCTTGTGGGAATCCCTGCATGTATTTTGTTGTCATGTTTGGTGACTGTAGCATGTTCATTTCGTTGCATATAGATGCCTACTTGCTGTAAATCGCAGACCGGTGTCATATCTTAAAACGCTTGCCATTTCCAAACCGTAACTCCGATTCCAATGATCTTTATATCGTTTTCAAGCGATTTCATCCCCTCTATCCAGTGGAACCCTTGGAATTCCATGTTGAGGCCAGGTTCATGCATTTCCTGTTATATCTTGCATTTTGCATCCCGCATCGCATCCCGCATAGCATATCATCTTTTCATCATATTGCTTGGTCTTGCACGTGGTTGATTGTATCCTTGTTGCTTGTTTGTATTGTTGGGTAGAGCCGGGAGACGAGTTCGCTACCGACGAGCCCGTTGAGTTTGCTTGTGAGGATCCAGTCAACTCTAACAACTGTGCAGGCAAGATGATCATACCCTCGAAATCACTACTATCTTTGCTATGCTAGTTTGCTCGCTCTTGCTATGCCAATGCTACGATGCCTACCTTTTTCTTGTCAGCCTCCCAATTGCCATGTTGAACTTCTAACCCACCTTGTCCTAGCAAACCGTTGATTGGCTATGTTACCGCTTTGCTCAGCCCCTCTTATAGCGTTGCTAGTTGCAGGTGAAATTTGGAGGCCATTCCTTGTTGGAACCTCTTTTATTTACTTGTTGGGATATCATTATATTGCTATGTTATCTTAATGCATCTATATACTTGGTAAAGGGTGGAAGGCTCGGCCTCTCGCCTAGTGTTTTGTTCCACTCTTGCCGCCCTAGTTTCCGTCATATCGGTGTTATGTTCCCGGATTTTGCGTTCCTCACGCGGTTGGGTTATAATGGGAACCCCTTGATAGTTCGCCTTGATTAAAGCTTTTCCAGCAATGCCCAACCTTGGTTTTACCATTTGCCGCCTAGCCTTTTCTTTCCCTTGGGTTCTGCAGACTCAAGGGTCATCTTATTTAACCCCCCCGGGCCAGTGCTCCTCTGAGTGTTGGTCCACCTGTCAGCTACCGGTGGCCACCAGGGGCAACTCTGGGCTGGCCTACCCGTACCTAAGACAATCTGAGTGTGCCCTGAGAAAGAGATATGTGCAACTCCTATCGGGATTTGTCGGCACATTCGGGCGGTGTTGCTGGTCTTGTTTTAACCCGTCGAAGTGTCTTGAGTTACCGAGATACCGAGTCTGATCGGAACGTCTTGGGAGGAGGTCTATTCCTTCGTTGACCGTGAGAGCTTGTCATGGGCTAAGTTGGGACTCCCCTGCAGGGATTGAACTTTCGAAAGCCGTGCCCGCGGTTATGGGCAGATGGGAATTTGTTAATGTCCGGTTGTAGATAACTTGAACCTTAATTAATTAAAATGCATCAACTGAGTGTGTTACCGTGATGGCCTCTTCTTGGCGGAGTCCGGGAAGTGGACACGGTGTTGGAGTAATGCTTGCGCAGGTTGTTCCTCTAGATTCTCGCTCGCTCCTTGCCTCCTCTTCTCGCTCTTTTTTGCGGATAAGTTAGCCACCACATATGCTAGTCGCTTGCTGCAGCTCCACATATATTTGCCTTATCCATTCCTATAAGCTTAAATAGTTTTGATCGCGAGGGTGCGAGATTGCTGAGTCCCTGTGGCTCACAGATACTATAATTCCAGTTGCAGGTCCAGGTGATTCCGCTCCAGGTGACGAGTACGAGCTCAAGTGGGAGTTCGACGAGGACTCTCAGCGTTATTATGTTTCCTTTCCCGATGATCAGTAGTGGTGCCTAGTTGGGGTTTGATTCAGGGCCTTGTCGCATGTTGGGTTCTTTTCTATTTTGGCGCCGTAGTCGGGCCATGAGTGATTGTTTGATGGATGTTATTCATGTACTCTGATGTGACGTGGCGAGTGTAAGCCAACTATGTATCTCCCCCTTTTTTTCATATACTACATGGGATGTTGTAATGATTGCCTAACTTGCGACATTGCTTTCAATGCGGTTATGTCTCTAAGTCGTGCCTCGACACGTAGGAGCTATAGCCGCATCGAGGGCGTTACAAGTTGGTAATCAGAGCCTTCCCCGACCTTAGGAGCCCCATTGCTTGATCGTTTTTAGCAGCCGAGTTGTGTCTATAAAAATGTTTTGAGTCATTTAGGAATTATATATCGGAGAGCTTAGGAATTCTTTTTTACTTCCCAGTCTCCTCATCGCTTTGGTAAGGCATCCTGACGTGAAGTTTTGACTCTTCTCTTCTCAAATTTCACTAAATTTTTTTTAGGATCACGCGAGTATCTTGGATTTGTTCCGATGGCTTATGATGAGAATACTGTCTTGGTGCCTCCTGTCAGGGGTTTAGTGGAAGTGTCCCGGGGAGTTGAGCTCTAAGGTGTTGTCATCATAATTTTATCGTTGCAATTCTGGAATACTTGAGATATGTTCGCCGACATCGAAAATCTCTTTTATGCAGTTCGTTGGTGAGATAACCTCGACGCCACCCAGTACTGGGGCGGGAGTTCGGGAGTATCGCCATAACTTGTATAACGGATGCTTTTCGAAGGTTGAGGTAGATGGTTTCCGAAGTTTTCTTGGTTATGTGTTGAAGGATGGATACAGCTGGATGTAGGATTTGCTAGTTTGGGTGAGATATTATGCTTTCCCTGTATCCCCAACACCTGATTGCATAACCGGAAAAGTTCGGGAGTTTCATAGGTGGGAATTCTAGTAGCTCTAGTTCTTCTTCCACGGATATTGGTTTGAGATTGGGATTTCTTACCGATTATTCGTTCTTGATCCGTACCTTGTTGATTTATTTTTTCTACCTTAATTCTACGTGGCTTCTCAATTTATGGATATGTGACCATTTGAAGAGGAATGCATTCGTTCATTTTGTTCGGATGTGAAGACTATATGTTGCAATTTTCATTCCGTTGGTTTCAGCTTCAATATTTATCTGGCTATGTGCTAATGGTGGTCAACCTCTTCAGGATGGCTCCCGCTAAGAGCACCAGTCAGAATCAGAATCAAGATCCGCCACCTCCTCCACCTCCTCCAGAGGCATGGCAAGCTGTGATGGCCGCAACCAATGCAAACACTCAGCTGATCATGCAAATTCTCCAAGAGCGCAATCAAGGCAGTCAAGGGAATCAAGGCAGCAATCAGGGTCACTTTGCTACACTCAACCAGTTCCTTGCTAATGGGCCAAAGACTTTCAGCAATTGTGTTGAGGCAACCGATGCTGACGATTGGCTTGTGGATCTGTGTAAGCATTTCGAGTGTAGTAACGTCAGGCCTGAGGACTTTGTCAAGTTTGCTTCCTTCCAACTCAAAGATCAAGCTGCAGAATGGTTCCAGCAGTACAAGGATTCCAGAGGTGGACGTGTTATCACTTGGGATGATTTCCGTCGAGATTTCCGAGCTCATCACATTCCGCAGAGCGTGGTTGAAAGCAAGCGTGAGGAATTCCGCAATCTGAAGCAAGGCTCTTTGTCTGTCTATGACTACAACAAATTGTTCCAGAAGCTTGTCCGCTTTGCCAAGCAGGACGTGCCTGATGAGAAGAGCATGATATATCAGTTCAGGGGTGGTCTCAGAGAAGATATTCAGCTCGCTCTTGTTCTCTTTGAGCCTTTGAGATACGATGAGTTCTACAACATGGCACTGAAGCAAGAGGCTGCTCAGTTGAGGTGTGATGCTTCCAGGAAGCGAGTCACAGATGTTACTCCTTCTTTCTCTACTCAAGTGGCCAAGCAGCAGAAGTTTTGGCTTCCTCCTCCTCCGTTCCGTCAGCCATACCAGCAGAAGAGCAAAGGTGGCAGTGGTTCTTCCCACCCACCCAACCCAGGCTTTCAGAACAAGGCTTCGTCTCAAGCTCCAAGATCGAGTGCTCCGTATCACCGTCCGCTTTCAGAGGTCACGTGCAACAAGTGCCAACATAAGGGTCACTATGCCAACAAGTGTTTCAACCAGAGGCGTCTTCCTCCTCCTCCTCCTGTCAGATCGGCAAGTACAGCTGTGGTCAAGCATAACCCCAAGCATGCCAAGGTGAATTTGATGAATGCAGCTCAGGCAGAGGACTCGTCAGATGTGATCATGGGTAACATTCCTGTTAATGATATTCCTGCAAAAGTGCTTTTTGACACGGGTGCATCGCATTGTTTCATATCGAGACCGTTTTCATCTAAGCATGGTTTGCCTTTGCAAATTTTGCCTAGTCCTTTAGCAGTTGTCTCTCCCGGTAAGCGCATGCAGGCTAACTCCATTGCTCCGGATGTTACTATTACTTTGGGTGACTACAAGTTTCTATCTTCTCCAACGGTTCTTGGTGACTCGGATATTGATCTTATTCTCGGGATGGATTGGCTTTCTAAGCACAAGGCTCAGCTTGATTGTGCAGCCAGGCAGATTTAATTGACTCATTCGTCTGAGGATGTAATTGTCTTTGCCGCTCGGGATAATACCATTCGTCTATTTTCTCTCAATGAGAAGGGTGAATTGGATGCCATCTCTCAAATTCCAGTCGTTTGCGAATATCAAGACGTCTTTCCAGAAGAGCTCCCAGGAATGCCTCCGCACCGGCCAGTTGAATTCGTTATTGAACTTGAACCTGGCACGCAACCTGTGTGCAAACGTCCTTACAAGCTCGGACCTGAAGAGTTGAAGGAGCTGAAGAAGCAACTCGATGAGCAAGAAAGAATGGGCCTCATACGGCCTAGTACTTCTCCGTGGGGTTGTGGTGTTCTTTTTGTGAAGAAGAAGGATGGAACAGACTGACTTTGTGTTGATTACCGTCCAGTGAACAAGAAGACCATCAAGAACAAATACCCACTTCCCAACATCAATGAGCTGTTCGAACAACTCAAAGGTGCCCAAGTATTCTCCAAGCTTGATCTTCGTATGGGTTATTACCAGATTCGCATTCGTGAAGAAGATATTCCCAAGATAGCATTAAGAACAAGCTTTGGTTCATATGAATACACTGTCATGTCTTTTGGCCTCGCCAATGCTCCTCCGACGTTCTCTCGCATGATGAATTTCATCTTCAATGCCTACACCAATGACTTCGTTCTGGTCTATCTCGATGACATTCTGGTTTTCTCGAAGAACAAGGAAGATCATGCCAAGCACTTGCGTTTGGTTCTTGACAAGCTCAGGGAATATCAGTTCTATGCCAAGTTCTCCAAGTGTGAATTTTGGCTCGATGAGGTTCTTTATCTTGGTCATATCATCTCTGCCAAGGGCATTTCCGTGAATCCCGAGAAGGTGTCTGCAATTGTGAACTGGGAACCTCCTCAGAATGTGAAGCAACTCCGAAGTTTTCTCGGTCTCGCAAGTTATTGCTGAAGATTTGTTGAAAACTTTTCCAAGATCGCGAAGCCTCTCTCTAATCTTCTTCAGAAGCATGTCAAGTACGTTTGGTCTCCGGAGTGTGATATTGCTTTCAACACTTTGAAAGAGAAGTTGATCACTGCTCCAGTTCTGACTCCACCTGATGAATCCAAGCCGTACGAGGTCTTTTGTGATGCCTCTCTCCAAGGTCTTGGCGCAGTTTTGATGCAAGAGAAGAAAGTTGTTGCTTATACATCTCGCCAGTTGAAGCCTAATGAGAAGAACTACCCCACTCACGATCTCGAGTTGGCGGCAGTTGTGCATACTCTTTTGACTTGGAGACATCTTCTATTGGGAAGAAAAGTGGACATTTTCACTGATCACAAGAGTCTCAAGTACATCTTCACTCAGCCTAATCTCAACCTAAGGCAAACTCGATGGGTCTAAATGATTCAAGAGTATAATCCGAGTATCGAGTATACTCCAGGCAAGGCCAATGTGATTGCTGACGCTTTGAGCAGAAAGGCTTACTGCAACAGTCTGATTCTCAAGCCTTATCAACCCGAGCTTTGTGAGGCTTTCCGCAAGCTTAATCTGCAAGTTGTTCCTCAAGGTTTCCTCGCCAACCTTCAAGTCTCTCCTACCTTAGAAGACCAGATTCGCCAAGCCCAACTTCTTGATGCTATGGTGAAAAAGGTGAAGATTGGGATTGCCAAGAGTCAGTCCAAGTACAAGTGCTACCGCCTTGATGACAAGGACACTCTCTTCTTCGAGGATCGTATTGTTGTGCCCAAAGGTGAACTTCGTAATGTGATCATGAACGAGGCTCACAATTCTCTCCTCTCCATCCACCCTGGGAGCACGAAGATGTATCAGGACCTCAAGCAAGCTTATTGGTGGACTCGAATGAAGCGCGAGATCGCTCAATTCGTGAACGAATGTGATGTCTGCAGAAGAGTGAAGGCAGAACACCAAAGGCCAGCTGGTCTCCTCCAACCTCTTGCCATTCCAGAATGAAAGTTTGAACACATTGAAATGGACTTCGTGACTGGGTTTCCAAAGTCCAAGCGTGGCAATGATGCTATATTCGTCGTCATCGACAAGCTCACCAAAGTGGCTCACTTTCTGCCTATCAAAGAGTCGATCACTGCAGCTCAATTGGCGGAACTCTATACCTCTCGCATTGTCTCTCTGCATGGTATTCCTCAAGTGATCTCTTCAGACCGTGGCAGCATCTTTACCTCGAAGTTTTGGGATTATTTTCAGAAGGCCATGGGCACCAACATCCGCTTCAACACTGCTTTCCATCCTCAAACAAGCGGTCAAGTCGAGCGTGTCAACCAGATTCTTGAAGATATGCTCAGGGCTTGTGTGATCTCCTTCGGCATGAAGTGGAAGGATTGTCTTCCTTATGCTGAATTCTCCTATAACAACAGTTTTCAAGCAAGTTCGGGCAAGGCCCCTTTTGAAATTCTGTATGGCAGGAAGTGCCGTACCCCTCTCAACTGGTCTGAAACAGGTGAACGTCAGCTGCTGGGTAATGACTTAATCACAGAAGCAGAAGAAATGTGCAAAGTCATTCGTGATAACCTCAAAGCAGCCCAATCCCGCCAGAAGAGCTACTATGATAGTAAGCACCGTGATTTGGCTTTCGAGATCGGAGATCATGTTTACCTCCGCGTCTCTCCTATGAAAGGTACTCGTCGCTTCGGTATCAAAGGGAAGCTTGCCCCTAGATACGTGGAACCTTTCAAGATTGTCAGCAAGAGAGGCAACCTCGCCTATCAACTCGAGCTCCCTTCAAACTTTGCAAATGTCCATGATGTGTTCCATGTCTCTCAGCTTCAAAAGTGCTTCAAGACGCATGACCTCACCGTCAACTTCGAGGACATTGAGCTCCAAGAAGATCTCTCCTATCGTGAGCACCCAGTTGCTATTCTTGAAGAGACTGAACGCAAGACCCGCAACAAGTCAATCAAATTTCTCAAAGTCAAGTGGTCTCACCATTCCGACCGTGAAGCTACCTGGGAACGCGAGGATCACCTCCGTTCTGAGTACCCGGAGTTCTTTCAGTCCTAGATCTCGGGACGAGATCTTTTCGTAGTGGTGGAGTGTTGTAACGCCCCAGATACGACTTTCCCAATTTGTACTCCAACTCTTGCCGTTTCCGGCGTTAAGTTATATTTATTTCTCGGGTTCGGGTCTTTGTCTCCGTGTGTTGTTTTCGTTTTCATGCATCTCATATCATGTCATCATGTGCATTGCATTTGCATACGTGTTCATCTCATGCATCCGAGCTTTTTCCCCGTTGTCCGTTTTGCATTACGGCGCTTCGTTCTCATCCGGAGGTCGTTTCTAGCTTTCTTTCGTGTGTGGGGATTAAACATTTCCGGATTGGACCGAGACTTGCCATGCGGCCTTGGTTTACTACCGGTAGACCGCCTGTCAAGTTTCGTACCATTTGGGCTTCGTTTGATACTCCAACGGTTAACCGAGGGACCGAAAAGGCCTCGTGTGTGTTGCAGCCCAACACACCTCCAATTTGGCCCAAAACTCACCAAACTCTTCTCCATGTCCTAGAGCGTTCGATCACGATTGCGTGGGCGAAAACCGCACCTCATTTGGACTCTCCTAGCTCCACTTATGTCTATTTATACCCCCCTCCATTTCGGATCCCGTCTTCCACCTCGTAACCCTAGCTTCAAAAAAAAGAGACATCGGATCCCGCGCGCCACCGGACATTTCGCCCACCGACGGACGTGTCCGCTGCACCCGCCGCCGCCACGTGGCACGCGCCCATTCGCCGCCGCCTCGCGCCCACATCGCCGCCGTCCGGCCCGCCAGGCCCGCGGGAAGCCCCCGCGGCCCAGCCGCCTCGCCCCGCCGCCTGGTGCCTCCCGCCGCTCCTCTCCGCCGCCAGCGCCGCCGCCCCTTCCGGCTCCGGTGGCCGGAGCAGCCCCGCGCCGCCGCACCGCGTCTCCACTCACCGGCGAGCGCCCCCGTCCGAGCCGGCCCCGCGCCGCCGCCATCGGCCTCGGGAAGCGCGCCACGGCCGGCGAGCCCCTCCACGCCAAGTCCCGGCCTCCTCCACTTCGTCCCCGTCAAGTCCGGCGACTTCCCGGCGAGCTACAGTGAAACCGGCGATCCTCGTAATCCGCGCCCGGCCAGATCCAGATCTGGGATATTTTTCTCCCGGTTGACTTTTATCTCCTAACCCTAATCTTTTATGCCTACTTTGATCAGTGATATCTCCGCATCCGTAGCTCTGTTTTGTGCATATAATATATCAAAATCTTCGCCTCGACAAGTACACCGTTTCATCTCATTGCATCTTTTTCATTTGAGTTCATCTTGGTGCCCAAAATGCTGTTAGAAGGACGCTTCGTGAGTTAATTGTCAGATCTGCTAGTTCATCTTAGACTTTTGTCATTTTTGCCATGATTAATGTGTGCATGCTATGCCTGTGAGTCCTTCATATGTTTTGTTAAGAATTTTGTCTTCTTTCCAGAGGTGCAACCCATGCATTTTTAGGATGTGTGTGGTGACTTGTGCAAGCTTGCAAAGTGAGGCACCCGGTAAATCTGTTTTCAGGGACTTAGTTGTTTTCACTAAGTCTGGGATATTTTAGTTCATGATGCCATATGTTCAGCTTGTTTCCTAGTGATCCGTGCCTCTTTTGAGGATGATCAGTAAAGTAGTTTTGTTAATCATGTTATGCTCTATCCATCCATGTCTTTGTTTGCAATTATGGAGCACCCTAGCTTGAGTCATTCGAGCTCTACTTTTGCTTCGTGGTGAATCTGGGCAGATCGTCAACTCGTTTGCGATTTTGCCGGCGTTGTTGTAGTTGATCCGTGTATGATATGCCATTGTTCTTGCCATGCCTAGCTTGTATTTTGTGCCTTATTAATGGATGTATGCTTGCCTTGCTGTGACTTGCACCATGGTGAGTGCATCGAGCTCGTTTACATGCCTTTGTGAGTTATATTTCAGCATGTCTCAGTTTTCACTAAGTCTGAAAACTGATTGTGTTTTAGCTATGTTCGTGTGCCCGTTAATATATTTTGTGATCCCTTTTGGCCCCAGGTCACTTTGGATCTTTTGTTAATCTTGTTGAGTAGCTCCATGCCATGTTCTTACTTGTCATGTTCAGGTCATGTATCATGTTGTTTTGCTTCTCCGAAGAGAGCATCGTGATCTGAAATTTCAGACAAGTGTTAATTTTACTAAGTCTGGAATCTGTTTTGCATTTGCGTTTTTGCCATGCTTGTTTGAACCTCTTAATGGATGATTTGGCCGTGGCTCAGTGCTAGTCTTTTGTTAAGCATATTGTGGGCATCCCTGCCATGTATTTTGTTGTCATGTTTGGTGACTGTAGCATGTTCATTTCGTTGCATTTAGATGCCTACTTGCTGTAAATCGCAGTCCGGTGTCATATCTTAAAACGCTTGCCATTTCCAAACCGTAACTCCGATTCCAATGATCTTTATATCGTTTTCAAGCGATTTCATCCCCTCTATCCAGTGGAACCCTTGGAATTCCATGTTGAGGCCAGGTTCATGCATTTCCTGTTATATCTTGCATTTTGCATCCCGCATCGCATCCCGCATAGCATATCATCTTTTCATCATATTGCTTGGTCTTGCACGTGGTTGATTGTATCCTTGTTGCTTGTTTGTCTTGTTGGGTAGAGCCGGGAGACGAGTTCGCTACCGACGAGCCCGTTGAGTTTGCTTGTGAAGATCTAGTCAACTCTAACAACTGTGCAGGCAAGATGATCATACCCTCGAAATCACTACTATCTTTGCTATGCTAGTTTGCTCGCTCTTGCTATGCCAATGCTACGATGCCTACCTTTTGCTTGTCAGCCTCCCAATTGCCATGTTGAACTTCTAACCCACCTTGTCCTAGCAAACCGTTGATTGGCTATGTTACCGCTTTGCTCAGCCCCTCTTATAGCGTTGCTAGTTGCAGGTGAAGTTTGAAGGCCGTTCCTTGTTGGAACATGTTTTATTTACTTGTTGGGATATCATTATATTGCTATGTTATCTTAATGCATCTATATACTTGGTAAAGGGTGGAAGGCTCGGCCTCTCGCCTAGTGTTTTGTTCCACTCTTGCCGCCCTAGTTTCCGTCATATCGGTGTTATGTTCCCGAATTTTGCGTTCCTCATGCGGTTGGGTTATAATGGGAACCCCTTGATAGTTCGCCTTGATTAAAGCTTTTCCAGCAATGCCCAACCTTGGTTTTACCATTTTCCGCCTAGCCTTTTCTTTCCCTTGGGTTCTGCAGACTCAAGGGTCATCTTATTTAACCCCCCCGGGCCAGTGCTCCTCTGAGTGTTGGTCCACCTGTCAGCTACCGGTGGCCACCAGGGGCAACTCTGGGCTGGCCTACCCGTACCTAAGACAATCTGAGTGTGCCCTGAGAAAGAGATATGTGCAGCTCCTATCGGGATTTGTCAGCACATTCGGGCGGTGTTGCTGGTCTTGTTTTAACCTGTCGAAGTGTCTTGAGTTACCGAGATACCGAGTCTGATCGGAACGTCTTGGGAGGAGGTCTATTCCTTCGTTGACCGTGAGAGCTTGTCATGGGCTAAGTTGGGACTCCCCTGCAGGGATTGAACTTTCGAAAGCCGTGCCCGCGGTTATGGGAAGATGGGAATTTGTTAATGTCCGGTTGTAGATAACTTGAACCTTAATTAATTAAAATGCATCAACTGAGTGTGTTACCGTGATGGCCTCTTCTCGGCGGAGTCCGGGAAGTGGACACGGTGTTGGAGTAATGCCTGCGCAGGTTGTTCCTCTAGATTCTCGCTCGCGCCTTGCCTCCTCTTCTCGCTCTTTTTTGCAGATAAGTTAGCCACCACATATGCTAGTCGCTTGCTGCAGCTCCACATATATTTGCCTTATCCATTCCTATAAGCTTAAATAGTTTTGATCGCGAGGGTGCGAGATTGCTGAGTCCCTGTGGCTCACAGATACTATAATTCCAGTTGCAGGTCCAGGTGATTCCGCTCCAGGTGACGAGTACGAGCTCAAGTGGGAGTTCGACGAGGACTCTCAGCGTTATTATGTTTCCTTTCCCGATGATCAGTAGTGGTGCCTAGATGGGGTTTGATTCAGGGCCTTGTCGCATGTTGGGTTCTTTTCTATTTTGGCGCCGTAGTCGGGCCATGAGTGATTGTTTGATGGATGTTATTCATGTACTCTGATGTGACGTGGCGAGTGTAAGCCAACTATGTATCTCCCCCTTTTTTTCATATACTACATGGGATGTTGTAATGATTGCCTAACTTGCGACATTGCTTTCAATGCGGTTATGTCTCTAAGTCGTGCCTCGACACGTGGGAGCTATAGCCGCATCGAGGGCGTTACAAAGGTACAGAAGGGCTCAGGTTCTGTACGTAGGAGCAGAATTCTACGGGGTTTAATTTGCAATTTGTACATCCTTCCATCTCGCAGCACACGTTTTCTATCCAATGGCACAAGGCCAAGTTTCCATGTTTTCGCTGAATGTACGGTTTCCACCTGATATGTACTCTATGTACAATTGCGTTCGTTGCACCACTACGACAACGAAGGCTGGCCTGTTCATGTCATCGTCGATCTCACTTTCACCAGCAACTCTTATAAAAAAAGAGAATGAGAGAAGACGATACATCATATCCCATGTGGATTAGTTTGTGTCCCATGTTTTACTTTTTCTCGTCGGCGATTGCATCTTCACTTTTCGAGGCCCACAGCCACTGGACATTGACACGGTGGAGAATAACAAGGACTTGGAGCCCATACGCTTTTGGGAGCTCACACCCGCCCGCAAAGATTTGGACTTGATTAATTGTTGGAAGTTTTTGTTTAGTTGAAATATGTCAAAAATGAAATAAAGTTGGTCAGGACTAAATGAAAATCATTTGATTTTGCAAGAAAATCATTTGGTTTGTTAAACTCGTTTTAGATGGCCAGCTCCCATATCACTGTTTGTAGACGCATCCGGGCATGTCCGCGAATAAATACAGTGTCATTTTTAAAGGACAATGTTGTAGATGCCCTTAATAGTAGAAACTTTCAGTGAGACATCCAGTGAATCATTGAAGAACTTTAGGTGAAGAATGAAAAATGATCCATCGCATTCATTGAATTGTGCTAAGCATTGGTAATGATATTGACCTATCATTGAAAAACACTAGACCAAGAATCCAACAATTTCTTAGCCTGCTTGTAATGGGGAGTATTATATACTAGTATTATGTGTATGATATTACTCACTCCTTTCCGGTTTATAGGGTTCAATTCAAAAATCTCACCAATCAAGGTAGATGGTGAGTGGTGGATGCTTTTTGTAGTTTGCAAAAGCATCCAATTAATACTCTTGTTTTACTCAAAAAATTATGTTTACCAATGCATTAACAATGCATGCATGCATAAAGTACATGCATTGGTCAATTTTCTCCTAATACTTGCATGCAATGATTTAATGTACCTTGAAATCTGAACTTGTGATGAGGAACAACCAAATTGAGCCTTATAAAATGGGAAAACTAAAATTTTGAAATAAGCCCTATAAATCGGAAAGGATGGAGTACCTTCCTAATGCGTAGTATCACATATTAGTACTCTCTCCGGTCCTTTTTACTTTGCATATAAGAATTGTCTGAAGTCAAACTTCAAAAAGTTTGACCATATTTATATGAAAAATATTAACATCTACTACCTTTGTCCTGGTTTATTGGTCTCATTCACGTTTTGTGCTGAATTTTGACCTTGGATTTATCTAACAAAATGTTCATGCATGTAACAAAAAATTATTTCACTAAAAACTATGTTCAAATACGAATCCAACGATACAATTTTTGGTGGCATGCATTATTATTTTCTTAGTTAAGTTTATGGTCAAAGTTTGGCACAAAATACTAAGGGGGCCAATAAACCAGGACGGAGGTAGTATAATGCTAAATTTATACAATATGAAAACTGAAGTGATGACGCATCTAATGTTGTTGATTTCACATGTTGAATGTTGGTATTTTTTCTATAAATTTGGTCAACATGTATGTGGTTTGACTTTAGACAAATCTTATGTGCGAACTAAAAGGGACCGGAGGGAGTATCATATAGTACTTTATTTATTGGCATGCATGACACTTAATAGCATAATATTTATTATGATACGGTAACAATGACTCATCATATTCATTAAATTATTACACTCTCTTCTGGTTTCTAGGGCTTATCTTAAAACTTTAGGTTTTTCATTTTATAAGTCTCAATTTTATGGCTCCCTATTATATGTTCAGATTTCAAGGTGCATTAAATCGTTGCATGCAAGGATTGAAAGAAAATTTACAAATGCATGTAATTATTTTGGTCATTTAGGGGTCACACATGCATGCATTACACTTGGTAAACACAATTTTCTTGGAAAATTGAGTGTATTAATTGAGTATTTTTACAAACTACAAAAACTATACTACCACTCAATATCTATCTTGGTTGATGAGAGTTTTGAATTGAGTCCTATAAACTGGAATGAAGTTTAGTCCACATTACACATCCAATGACATTTCACAACCGATGAGTGCCCGTGAGGAGGGCCACCTGAAGAGGAACACGTTTCACTATTATTTAAGTCGCTGGGAAGAGTCCCGGACTCCTGCCCGATGCACCCTCAGCGGCTCAGCCTCCTCTCTCTGCTCAGCTCTATGTTGAACTCGAAGAACTCATCAGCAGCCGGTGGTGGATTCCTCAACACAAATCAGCAGCCGGTGGGTGCCGTTCTCATGGTGGTTTTCTGTTTCCTTCGTGTTCTCTTGTTCTTCCACCTCCTTTTTGCTGCTCATCTTGGTTCTTTCCGGAAAAAGTGTTGCACACGCGCGCTGGCAATTCCATAGTTCCTATAGATGATCACTCCGCAGCCATTTGAGTTAGGTGTGTGTCCAGCTTAGTGCGTGCCGATCGCTGCTCAGATGTGCTCAGTTCAGCGTAGATCCGCTGCCATAAGGAACAGAGGAAGCACGCGTAGCGTAGCGTCCGTCATGGAGGCGCGCGTACAGGGAGGGCACGAACGGGTGGCCTAGCTAGGACCTAGGAGACAGCGCGGGACTCGGCGAGGACGTAGGAGACCCGGGTCGTCCGTCGTTGTTGCAGAGGTTGACAATCTTGAGCGTGCAGAGCCAGGAGGCCGGTGGCATAGGAATACCCCCGTGCGCACGGAGCGAGGCCGAGGCCACCGTCAGGTGGGTGGCGGCGAGGTGCGTTCAGTGCGGGAAGGTGGACAACGAGTGCGGCCGCGGCTCAAGCACGTCCATTGGCAGATGATCGAGAAGGGTGTGGTACGGTGCTTCCATGGGGGCGAGAGTTAAGGGACGGAGGAAAGGAGCCTTGAGCTCGTTCGTGCTCAGTGCGCGGGAATCGCCGCCTGCACTCTGCGGTATGCAGACCATATATTGACAAAATTTGTATACAAAATACGCCAAATCTGTGTACAAAATACGCTGATTAATATAGTTCAAATGTGATCCAGGCTCTCTTTGAGGTTAGTAAGTTTGACTCGTTGAAACCAAACGCCGAAACCCTGATGATAATGTAACATACATTTGGTTTATTCTTGCTGTCAGATGGCCGCAGAATTTTATGAGACCGTGTTCATCATCAAAGGAGCCCGAGCTGAGACTGAGGATGATCTGAACCAATTTGTTCGAAGGTACGATGCTAGTTTACTGCTGTTTGAACTTATACATATGGAAACAACTGTATCTAACTATCTACAGTCTATGGTTTCAGGCTTTGGAGCCAATGGAGGCCAATTTGCAGCTTCATTCAGTCCTACTTTTATGATGGATGCCGACTTGACTCGCGATGCGGTGCCAGCATCGCCGGAGAGGGAGGGGGCCTGCGCCGCCTCAATGGTAGACCTGATAGGTACTGTATGTGCTATCAATGATCCAGCAGTAATCCTGCATTACAGCACTTGTCATGGATTCTACTAGTTCAGACTTTGGAACCAGTGGATGAAGCTTTTCTTGCAGCTCCACTCGGTCCTTCTGCTTATATGATCGAGACGAACATGACTCGCGACTTGGAGCCGGCTGCCATGCTAACAGAGAGCGGTCGGAGGTGCAAGAGAGGTCCGCGCAAGAGAAGAATACCATTATGCACGGACCAGGGCTGGTTTTTGGGTGACCACTTTCGAGTAAAAGTCATGTTTATATGTTCTCATGTAGAATTCAACAAATTACTTACATATGCATGTAGCATTTTTCTATATATTGTGCACCCCTTTGAGTTCAGAATTTTCATTTATAATTAATCCATCAATGGACTACAGCCAATGAATTCCATGTCACCGTTGTTTGAACAGGGCACATCATGCATCCGGGATGCACCTTCTGCAAGTGAAGGCCGAAACCGTGGACTCAGAACAAACGGGCCCCGTTGGACAAAGGAAGAGGTGACTGCACTAGTTGATGGTCTTGAAGAATTTGGTGGTCGACGATGGTCTGCGATAAAGAAGAAATATTTTCCAAGGCCAGATCGAACAGATCAGACAGATCGAACTTCGGAGAATCTTAAGGTTTATGTTTGGTGCATTTGTCTCATGTTGATTGTCTTCCCTGTTGGAATAGCGTTGCCTTTGAGACCAGCCTTCCACTGCGCATACACGTACGAAGCTGTACCAAGCCCCTGGATCGACTCCCTCCGGCCGGAACACACGCATATACATACGAAGTCGCCGGTTAGAAACTCACGCGAGAACATAAGGCACCAGACTCGACTATAACAACAGGGGCGTGTCGCTTCTGATCCTTTATTTCTCTTTTTCTGGTACTCTTTACAACGTGTATGACCACATATATATATGGGGCCAAACCGACCTGAAGCTAGCTAACCTAGCAATCCAAAACTGATTCAAACTAGGACTCCTAGTACGACGCTTGCGTTGGCATGCAAGCCACGTCTCCAACTCTAATACGTAGTTTGGATTAATCTCTAACAATCTCTCCCTAATCCAAACTTACCACATCTACAACTCGACTAAACATGTCATGTCTGTACGCTGAGTATGACCCGCCTGAAAACATGCAGCGCCTTCTTGCTCTACAATGTTGTGCCACCGCCATTGCTTGGCCGCTGCCTTGCACTCGGTCCGCACCATACTCCTTGTACTTGCTTGCAGTAGATCCACTCTCCACCAGTCGCACACCTCCTCGCTTTACGATGGCTTCGCCTACCACCGTTCGCCTTCGGCATCACACCGAATCCACACTGGCCGCAACCAGGACGCTCCACGAGGACATGGACATGACTCACGAAACACCGTGCACATCGCTTCAACCTGTGACTCCTTTGACAAGACGACAGAAAAAACACAACGACTATTTTTTTATTTTTTTTATTTTTTTCTTTTTCTTTCTCTTTTTTTTTTCTTTTTCTTTAGAACAATCTCGGATCGTCCTCATCATCCTGGATGAGATTGCAATCCGCCAGATTTTTCTTCTTACCCCTCTTCTTTTCGGGACACTCATAAGCATGATGTCCTAGGTCTTGGCAATTGAAGCACTTGTCCTTGGATTTATCACGACGACGCTCTCTTGCTCTCCACTCCGATCTTGTCAACAAAAGTTGTTCACCGTCTTGGTCGTCCTCGACATAGTTGCGCAACCGTTCCTCATGAACCTTCAACCTCCCCATGACTTCCTCCATAGTCATTGTCTTGAAATTGCCAAACTGCTCTATGGCAGATGCAATCTGGAGAAACTTTGGCGGGACAGCTCGAAGGATTTTCTTAACGGCAGTTGTCTCCTCGAACTTTTCTCCAAGCCCTTGTATCCCATTGACGATGGTTGTCATCCGGAGAGCAAAGTCATCGATTGTTTCCGTGTCCTTCATCTTGAGCCTCTCGAACTCAGACTTGAGGGTTTGCAACCTCGCCTCCTTGATGCGATCGTCTCCAAGATGATTCGTCTTTATCGCCTCCCAAGCTTCATGTGATGTCGTCTTCTCAGCAATGAAGGCGAACACATCATCCGGGATACTTTGATAGATAGCTGTCAACGCCTTCTGAACCATCGTGTCGTCCACCTTGCCGGAGACGGCCACCACCGCATCCCAAACTCCTTGTGCGCGCATCAACGCCTTCATCTTGATCGCCCAAATCGAGTAGTTGCTCTTCGTCAGCATCGGGTATTGGACAAACACGCTTCCTCCTTTTTCAGCCATGTTCTTGATCGTCGCTCGACGCAGTCACAGTGCTCACCCAACGATCTTGAACCTTGCTCTGATACCAATTGTTGGAATAGCGTTGCCTTTGAGACCAGCCTTCCGCTGCGCATACACGTACGAAGCTGTACCAAGCCCCTGGATCGACTCCCTCCAGCCGAAACACACACGTATACGTACGAAGTCGCCGGCTAGAAACTCACGCGAGAACACAAGGCACCAGACTCGACTATAGCAACAGGGGCGTGTCGCTCCTGATCCTTTATTTCTCTTTTTCTGGTACTCTTTACAACGTATATGACCACATATATATATGGGGCCAAACCGACCTGAAGCTAGCTAACCTAGCAATCCAAAACTGATTCAAACTAGGACTCCTAGTACTTGACGCTCATGTTGGCATGCAAGCCACGTCTCCAACTCTAATACGTAGTTTGGATTAATCTCTAACATTCCCTAGGTCAGCTACTGGTACAATCTTTCATTTTTGTTTAATTTTGTAGGACAAGTGGAGAAATCTGCGGAAATCATACACGGTAAGACCTGCCTCGGAAAAGAAAGTGCAATTACATAAGCTCTTCAACTAATTGGGGAGCACCACAGATTTTAATTTCTCGCATTTCTTAAATTGCAGGAAAATGCAGAAAGAAAATGCCATCTGGTTCTTCCTGATCATTTGATCGAGCGAATCAAGAGGCTAGCCATCAGCGACTCGTAACTGAAATGAGGATGCCCGATGGATGGTACAAGAGTTATTGTTTATGACTTTTGGTGTAGAGTGGAAAGGAGCTAGCTAGAGAGAACTAGTAGAGACCAGCTTGTATTATATCTCCTGGCTAAGTGCCATGCAAGTTATCGACTTATTAATGAAGTGGAGGGAGGCCTGCTGCTCCACTTTAATAGCCCAGTGTTAAGCCAACATTATTTAAAAAAGACATGATGTTTTAGTAGTGCCTGAAAACACTATGTGTAGCTACCTACCTAGTCTTCTGGATTGTGAGAGTTGTGTCATGGTTTACTGTACAGGTCATTTAGCAAGAGTTGGTGATCTTGAGAAGGGATCATGTTATTATTGCACAAGCATGGCAAGCAAAAGGATCTTAAGGCCAACTCTAGTCGATCCCTAAAAATAGAGGAGTAATACGGAGGAGTAAACTTAGTGGAGTGTACTTACTCCACTAAGTTTTGGTCGGGCCTAACCGATCCCCTAAATATAACAGAGTAAAAAACATTTGTCATTTGCATTTCATTTCGGTCACAGAAACAAATTCCATTGCTTCTTTATTTCATTGAACGATATTTTAATACATCGGAGTACATAATTCACCAATTCTTCGTTACGAGAACGGAACCAAAGAAAATAAGAACCACAATTAGACACTTTAATAGATATCAATTTTCATAACTGCTCCCATTAGTTGGATTAATATTTCCTCTATGTCTTCATTCTTAATTCTCTCGATTGGCTTCGTCACTAGCTTGCACACACCTTTCTTCTTTGGATCCGACGAATTCGACATTGTGTTGTATCTAGTCTCATCTCTAGTCTCTACTCTAGCAAGGAGTGCACGGACATCTATTGAATTTCTCGCTATCAATAGAACAATGTAATCTTCTTTCCAATACCAAAACTTGCATCCATCCTACACACAAGAATCCGACAAGCAACCGAATCAAAACAAGCACTCATACCATCATTTTTACACTTTAAGAACACCCATCCTGTGTGTTCCGGCATGGTCGAAACTCGCCATACCACCTACCGTGGGCAGTCGTCGCACTTTATGACCGGCAACGAGGAGCCGACGAGCTGCTAGGCTAGTGCCGAGCCCGGCCAACGACCGGGCGTGTCTTTGTCGGTGAATCACCGAGGAGTGAGATTTGAGCGGCCAGAGGAGGAGTCCATACCTACATGCGGTGTAGATACATTGCCGGGGCTATGCGGTTCGGTACCCGGCCAATCCATGACAAAGGCGTTGTCACCAGTAGCCGGATGCGTCAAATCCGACGACGGCGGCAACCGTAGATCTGCCAATTTATGCGTCGGCGACGGAGAGAGAGGCTCAAATCCTGGTGGGCAAGGACCGCGACGGGGCCTACAAAGTGTCTGCGGTGACGGATGGTGGCCGGCGGGGGTGGGGACGATGGTGTCGACGTAGATGCGGCGGTGGGTGAGGCAAGGGGGGCAGATTTTTCTCTAGCGATGGGCGACCGAGTAAATATAGGTGCCGAATAGGAGGCGGAGTAATTTTTTTTACTCTATTCGGTTTAGGGGATCGGCTAGAGTTGGCCTAAGGATGACTCGGATATGTTTCTACATTCTGGTTCCAAAATGGTACAAGGATATTCTGCACATGACTCAACATAATCACTAAGCAGCTTGATCTCTAGAACCAATTCATCACAAGAAAACAAACATGATGGACTGTTGTACAACACAATTCATCCAAAGAAACCAGCCATCACACATCAAGTCTGTCAAAAATGGCACCAAATGCACCACTGAACCCTGGACAGAGTTTAGTCCCAAAGATCACCAAATTTTGACTAAACAATGGCACCGAGTACAAAATATAACCTTGAATAGAAAATGACCTCCAAGTTCATTTTTTATTTTTTGATTAAACAAGCAAATCGAAGCACTATGATCAGTTCTGTACAGCACGGTCCCACCGTATCTCCGTTTATTGTGCACACTCTTAGGGAGTACTAGTCGTCAACCCGTGCAAATGCACGGGCTAGTCTATAACTTTTTTAAAATTTATATGACTCGTGTGCATTGCTGTTATTTCGTTGGTGCATCCTTCATATTCGGACATTTTTTTCACAGTGATTTTTCTACAACACTATATTTTCATATTTAAAATTAAATCAAAAATGACAAACGGAGACCGAGCTCCATGGAGGCCTTTATTTGAAAACTTCAAAATTCAAAATTTTCAGTTTCAAAAAAATCTGAAAATAAATACACATATACTTAGATACATAATTTACATGTGTGCAAAATTTCAGGATGAAATACATTAAAATGTGAGCTACACAAAAAAGACAAATCTGAGGCTTTTTAGCATATGTAATGTTCATCTTTAAAGTCCATAATTTTGCTTTTTTTTGTGCTGCTCGCAATTTAAGGTATTTCATGCTGAAAATTTTCAAACATACATTTTCCATCCTTGCATACATGTGTATTTTTTTAGATTTTTTGAAACCAAAATTTATGAATTTTGAATTTTTCAAAATAAAGGGCTCCATGGAGTTTGGTCTCCAAAATGCCCTACTCAAATTAAATGTAATTTATCATAACTTTAAAGTTTATTGTATTTATGTTTCAAATGCATCATTGTGCATGTTTTAATTTGCAGTCATTTAAATTTTCATACTTCATTAGATCTAGGCTCCAGTAGTATGTAAGTTGCATCCATTTACATATGTAGAAATCATAACTTGCTTCCAAGTGTGAATTTAGATAAGAATACCTAAGTTCATAAATATTTGGAAATTACCAGTCATTGTTTTCTCCATGTGTAACACCGTAAAGTAGCTTTTCTAAACAATATCTGCTAGTCGAACTTCCCTTTGATTATTAAAAAGAAATTTAGATATTTATTACAGTGTACTCTCTCCGTTCCGAATTACTTGTCGTAGGTATAGATGTATCTAGATGTATTTTAGTACTAGATACATCCATTTCTGCGACGAGTAATTTGAAACAGAGGGAGTACTTGTTTCCTAAATAATGGCTATTGTTCTTTTTCTTATCCGAGTAAATAGTCTCTCCTGATACGACTCCCAAGACATCTCTAAACTTGCGCTTTTGTCAGAGATCATAATCTATTTATTTTATCTGTCGAGATTGCTCCTCGTAAGGCATCACCTTTACTTGCTGCCATACGCACACACGATTTCAAAAAAATGCATAGAAAACAACCGTGATACCCTCGGAAGAAAAGCCATGAACTATGGGGCTAGATATTAACACGTGCAAACTATTATTTCATTCTTTTAGTGTCAACAATGATGAAGTTGAGGCTTTCGTCCATTATACACCATCTATTTAGATATATTATACTATTGTTTTTATATGGAGTGTTACCATGATTAAGGTGTACAAAAGCCTAAAACTACTAACGTCATCAAAACAAAACGATCAATTAGCCAGTATTGTTCCTTGCTAATAACCTCTGTTGTTATGTTGGTTCATACATGCTTGAGTCCCTATATCAAAGCAATTTCAAACTATGTGGAACGTTATTCTACTTACAAAAGAAAATTGTTTGAAACTATAGTTTTCACTTACCCGAATATCTGCATGTTTGTGGAATTTTTGTTTGAAAATTATATAGTATATAATCCCAAAAAATGTGTTAAAGGTATTTCTATAAAAACATAGTATACATCTGAATTTTTCATAACACACCTTTTTCAACGGACTATATTAATTTATTAGTTTCAGTACCAAGAATCATAGAGCATCACGTTGGTTGCCATTGTTACTGATGCTCAGATAATATAAAAGATGAAGCAAACAATGGTCAGTATACATTAAGACGTCCACCTCACATCAACTAAACTGGGTTTAAAAAGGATTGTTTCTTCTCAAAGAGAACTAAAACGTTTGGTAAGGAAAATATTAAGGGGGTGATTGGTTCTTTTCAGAAAAATAAACGTACAACTGAACTGCAACAAAAAGGCATGATTCAGTTCCAGCCGTCAATGGAACTAAGCGTGAAGCAACAACATGTTAGTTTCATGGGATTAATTAAGATCCAATCCCCAGAATTACGTACTAAAGTAAGCCTCTGTCACTCCGTCCACTCTCACCTGTCTGGTTTCCCTCCTTCCTTCATGTCCGTCATGTTTGCAATCTCGGTTGTCCTGCACTCCTGCTTGCCCCCTTCAATCTGCATGTATTGCAACTGATGACCATTCTGTTGTGTCACCGGACACAGCAAGTTAGATGCCACCAGCGACATGGCAACCATGATCCGACAAACTTGGCATGGATGAAGAGGCCATGGTCGCCTTTGGGACATGGAACGACAACATGTCCTAGTTATTCACTTCTTCTACAGCGGCAACATGCTGTCTGACCAACCACCCGGGAATCATCTACCATCGGTAAAACAAACCAATTGACTATGCATACATATCATGTTGAGAAAGAAAACCAAACATGTTAAGATATCAATATAGCGTCCTTGAAATCAACGTATGTGCTTTGCTCATGGACTCGTGGTGTTCTTATGAAAAGGAGATATGTGGTCTTAGTGCTAGAGAAAAATAAAGCAGTATATTCAAGGAATTTGCAGATCGGTTACTTACCTATGGCTATCGAGATGGACAACTGAGGATGAACTTGGTGACTTCGGAGATGTAAATCGTTGTGCAACATGTCCTCTTGTAGGTTGTCAAATTATCAATGCACAACATACGTCAGCAACACCGTCTACTTTAGAAGACCATCAGTACACCTTATCCTATCCTGCATGAACAATCACCATTATATTACAACTTGGTCAGAACATGAAAGGCGAAGAGATTATGTACACAACAGATTTGATGAGTTGATGTTTTTGTAGAACAACATTGGTGAAACTTTGAAGCTGAGGACGGATGAGGAGATCGATTAATCTTGACCTCGCAGCCTCGAATGTAGAGATTGGTGACGACGCGGCTGCAGCAACGGTCGGTCGATCATGGCTATGGAGCCGTAGGTCAGATTGTGCAGGGATAATCTCTTGGTGGACATGCCTGGTAGTTTTAGGGCAGCAAGCCATGCCCAGGTTCTGAGGGAGGTGCCATGAGAAGGGGCGAGGGCAAGACCTAGTTGTAATCAAAGAATTATCTTACTTTTGGAGGCATGAGAGAGCATGATATTTGTGGTCCTTCAACCATGTCTACTACTTGTGTTCTGGGACAAAGGTACACTGGTGGAAGATAAAATCGCTGAAGTGGACAACGGCGATCCGCCAAGGCCAAGAAGAGAGAGGGATAATCTCTTGGTGGACATGCCTGGTAGTTTTAGGACAGCAAGCCATGCCCAGGTTCTGAGGGAGGCGCCATGAGAAGGGGCGAGGGCAAGACCTAGTTGTAATCAAAGAATTATCTTACTTTTGGAGGCATGAGAGAGCATGATATTTGTGGTCCTTCAACCATGTCTACTACTTGTGTTCTGGCACAATGCTATACTGGTGGAAGATAAAATCGCTGAAGTGGACAACGCCGATCCGCCACCGCCAAGACGAGAGAGAGAGAGAGATGAGGATGGCAGCTGGAGGAAGAGGCCAGGCCTATCCAGCATGACCTGTTGCAATTAGATTTGTAACTGGATCTAATCTAACACAGCCGCGGATGAAAATAAATGCATGAGAAAGGAGATGCCTCCGGGGCGGAGAAGACACGGTGGTTTTATCCAATGGGTGGAATAGAACGCATGGACTCTGTATAGTAATTATGTACATGCTTGGTCAGCTACGTGTATCTGCTATGGTGGGCCTACTTTTACATGCAGAATTGTGTAACATGTCCTCTTGTAGGTTGTCAAATTATCAATGCACCACATACTTCAGCAACACCATCTATTTTAGAAGACCATCAGTACACCTTATCCTACTCTGCATGAACAATCACCATTAGAGTACAACTTGGTCAGAACATGGAAGGCGAAGACATTATCTACACAACGGATTTGATGAGTTACTGTTTTTGTAGATCAGCATTGGTGAAACTTTGAAGCTGAGGACGGATGAGGAGATCGATTAATCTTGACCTCGCATCCTCGAATGTTGAGATTTGTGACGGCGCGGCTGCAGCAACGGTCGGTCGATCATGGCTATGGAGCCGTAGGTCAGATTGTGCAGGGATAATCTCTTGGTGGACATGCCTAGTAGTTTTAGAGCAGCAGGCCATGCCCAGGTTCTGAGGGAGGCGCCATGAGAAGGGGCGTGGGCAAGACCTAGTTGTAATCAAAGAATTATCTTACTTTTGGAGGCATGAGAGAGCATGACATTTGTGGTCCTTCAACCATGTCTACTACTTGTGTTCTGGGACAATGGTACACTGATGGAAGATATAATCGCTGAAGTGGACAACGACGATCCACCACCGCCAAGAAGAGAGAGATAGAGAGAGAGAGAGAGATGAGGATGGCAGCTGGAGGAAGAGGCCAGGCCTATCCACCATGACCTGTTGCAATTAGATTTGTAACTTGATCTAATCTAACACATCCGCGGATGAAAAGAAATACAGGAGAAAGGAGATGCCTCCGGGGCGGAGAAGACACGGGGGGGGGGGGTTATACAATGGGTGGAATAGAACGCATGGACTCTGTATAGTAATTATGTACATGCTTGGTTAGCTACGTGTATCTGCTGTGGTGGGCCTACTTTTACATGCAGAATTGTGCAACATGTCCTCTTGTAGGTTGTCAAATTATCAATGCACCACATACGTCAGCAACACCATCTACTTTAGAAGACCATCAGTACACCTTATCCTACCCTGCATGAACAATCACCATTAGATTACAACTTGGTCAGAACATGGAAGGCGAAGAGATTATGTACACAACGGATTTGATGAGTTGCTGTTTTTGTAGATCAGCATTGGTGAAACTTTAAACCTCAGGACGGATGAGGAGGTCGATTAATCTTGACTTCGCAGCCTCGAATGTGGAGATTGGTGACGGCGCGGCTGCAGCAACGGTCGGTCAATCATGGCTATGGAGCCGTACGTCCGAATGTGCAGGGATAATCTCTTGGTGGACATGCCTGGTAGTTTTAGGGCAGCAAGCCATGCCCAGGTTCTAAGGGAGGCGCCATGAGAAGGGGCGAGGGCAAGACCTAGTTGTAATCAAAGAATTATCTTACTTTTGGAGGCATGAAAGAGCATGATATTTGTGGTCCTTCAACCATGTCTACTACTTGTGTTCTGGGACAATGGTACACTGGTGGATGATAAAACCGCTGAAGTGGACAACGCCGATCCGCCACGGCCAAGAAGAGAGAGAGAGAGAGAGAGAGAGAGAGAGAGATGAGGATGGCAGCTGGAGGAAGAGGCCAGGCCTATCCACCATGACCTGCTACAATTAGATTTGTAACTGGATCTAATCTAACACAGCCGCGGATGAAAAGAAGTGAAAGAGAAAGCAGATGCCTCCAGGGCGGAGAAGACACGGGGGTTTTATCCAATGGGTGGAATAAAACGCATGGACTCGGTATAGTAATTATGTACATGCTTGGTCGGCTACGTGTGTCTGCTGTCGTGGGCCTACTTTTACCTGCAGAATTGTGCAACATATCCTCTTGTAGGTTGTCAAATTATCAATGCACCACATACGTCAGCAACGCCATCTACTTTAGAAGACCATCAGTACACATTATCCTAACCTTCATGAACAATCACCATTAGATTACAACTTGGTCAGAACATGGAAGGCGAAGAGATTAACTACACAACGGATTTGATGAGTTACTGTTCTTGTAGATCAGCATTGGTGAAACTTTGAAGCTGAGGACGGATGAGGAGATTGATTAATCTTGACCTCGCAGCCTCAAATGTTGAGATTTGTGACGGCGCGGCTGCAGCAACGGTCGGTCGATCATGGCTATGGAGCCGTAGATCAGATTGTGCAGGGATAATCTCTTGGTGGACATGCCTAGTAGTTTTAGGGCAGCAAGCCATGCCCAGGTTCTGAGGGAGGCGCCATGAGAAGGGGCGAGGGCAAGACCTAGTTGTAATCAAAGAATTATCTTGCTTTTGGAGGCATGAGAGAGCATGATATTTGTGGTCCTTCAACCATGTCTACTACTTGTGTTCTGGGACAATGGTACACTAATGGAAGATAAAATCGCTGAAGTGGACAACGGCGATCCGCCACGGCCAAGAAGAGAGAGAGAGAGAGAGAGAGAGAGAGAGAGAGATGAGGATGGCAGCTGGAGGAAGAGGCCAGGCCTATCCACCATGACCTGTTGCAATTAGATTTGTAACTGATCTAATCTAACACATCCGCCAATGAAAATAAATACAGGAGAAAGGAGATGCCTCGGGGGCAGAGAAGACACGGGGGGCTTATCCAATGGGTGGAATAGAACGCATGGACACTGTATAGTAATTATGTACATGCTTGGTTAGCTACGTGTATCTGCTGTGGTGGGCCTACTTTTACATGCAGAATTGTGCAACATGGCCTCTTGTAGGTTGTCAAATTATCAATGCACCACATACGTCAGCAACACCATCTACTTTAGAAGACCATCAGTACACCTTATCCTACCCTGCATGAACAATCACCATTAGATTACAACTTGGTCAGAACATGGAAGGCGAAAAGATTATGTACACAACGGATTTGATGAGTTGCTGTTTTTGTAGATCAGCATTGGTGAAACTTTAAAGCTGAGGACGGATGAGGAGATCGATTAATCTTGACTTCGCAGCCTCGAATGTGGAGATTGGTGACGGCGCGGCTGCAGCAACGGTCGGTCGATCATGTCTATGGAGCCGTACGTCCGAATGTGCAGGGATAATCTCTTGGTGGACATGCCTGGTAGTTTTAGGGCAGCAAGCCATGCCCAGGTTCTGAGGGAGGCGCCATGAGAAGGGGCGAGGGCAAGACCTAGTTGTAATCAAAGAATTATCTTACTTTTGGAGGCATGGGAGAGCATGATATTTGTGGTCCTTCAACCATGTCTACTACTTGTGTTCTGGGACAATGGTACACTGGTGGAAGATAAAACCGCTGAAGTGGACAACGCCGATCCGCCACGGCCAAGAAGAGAGAGAGAGAGAGAGAGAGAGAGAGAGAGATGAGGATGGCAGCTGGAGGAAGAGGCCAGGCCTATCCACCATGACCTGCTACAATTAGATTTGTAACTGGATCTAATCTAACACAGCCGCGGATGAAAAGAAATGCAAGAGAAAGCAGATGCCTCCGGGGCGGAGAAGACACGGGGGTTTTATCCAATGGGTGGAATAAAACGCATGGACTCGGTATAGTAATTATGAACATGCTCGGTCGGCTACGTGTGTCTGCTGTGGTGGGCCTACTTTTACATGCAGAATTGTGCAACATATCCTCTTGTAGGCTGTCAAATTATCAATGCACCACATACGTCAGCAACACCATCTACTTTAGAAGACCATCAGTACACATTATCCTAACCTTCATGAACAATCACCATTAGATTACAACTTGGTCAGAACATGGAAGGCGAAGAGATTAACTACACAACGGATTTGATGAGTTACTGTTTTTGTAGATCAGCATTGGTGAAACTTTGAAGCTGAGGACGGATGAGGAGATTGATTAATCTTGACCTCGCAGCCTCGAATGTTGAGATTTGTGACGGCGCGGCTGCAGCAACGGTCGGTCGATCATGGCTATGGAGCCGTAGGTCAGATTGTGCAGGGATAATCTCTTGGTGGACATGCCTAGTAGTTTTAGGGCAGCAAGCCATGCCCAGGTTCTGAGGGAGGCGCCATGACAAGGGGCGAGGGCAAGACCTAGTTGTAATCAAAGAATTATCTTGCTTTTGGAGGCATGAGAGAGCATGATATTTGTGGTCCTTCAACCATGTCTACTACTTGTGTTCTAGGACAATGGTACACTAATGGAAGATAAAATCACTGAAGTGGACAACGCCGATCCGCCACGGCCAAGAAGAGAGAGAGAGAGAGATAGAGATAGAGAGAGAGATGAGGATGGCAGCTGGAGGAAGAGGCAAGGCCTATCCACCATGACCTGTTGCAATTAGATTTGTAACAGGATCTAATCTAACACATCCGCCGATGAAAAGAAATAAAGGAGAAAGGAGATGCCTCGGGGGCGGAGAAGACACGGGGGGTTTATCCAATGGGTGGAATAGAACGCATGGACACTGTATAGTAAATATGTACATGCTTGTTTGCTACGTGTATCTGTTGTGGTGGGCCTACTTTTACATGCAGAATTGTGTAACATGGCCTCTTGTAGGTTTTCAAATTATCAATGCACCACATACGTCAGCAACACCATCTACTTTAGAACACCATCAGTACACCTTATCCTACCCTGCATGAACAATCACCATTAGATTACAACTTGGTCAGAACATGGAAGGCGAAGAGATTATGTACACAACGGATTTGATGAATTGCTGTTTTTGTAGATCAGCAATGGTGAAACTTTAAAGCTGAGGACGGATGAGGAGATCGATTAATCTTGACTTCGCAGCCTCGAATGTGGAGATTGGTGACGGCGCGGCTGCAGCAACGGTCGGTCGATCATGGCTATGGAGCCGTACGTCCGAATGTGCAGGGATAATCTCTTGGTGGACATGCCTGGTAGTTTTAGGGCAGCAAGCCATGCCCAGGTTCTGAGGGAGGTGCCATGAGAAGGGGCGAGGGCAAGACCTAGTTGTAACCAAAGAATTATCTTACTTTTGGAGGCATGAGAGAGCATGATATTTGTGGTCCTTCAACCATGTCTACTACTTGTGTTCTGGGACAATGGCACACTGGTGGAAGATAAAACCGCTGAAGTGGACAACGCCGATCCGCCACGGCCAAGAAGAGAGAGAGAGAGAGAGAGAGAGAGAGAGAGAGAGAGAGGGAGAGGGAGAGAGAGAGAGAGATGAGGATGGCAGCTGGAGGAAGAGGCCAGGCCTATCCACCATGACCTACTACAATTAGATTTGTAACTGGATCTCATCTAACACAGCCGCGGATGAAAAGAAATGCAAGAGAAAGGAGATGCCTCCGGGGCGGAGAAGACACGGGGGTTTTATCCAATGGGTGGAATAGAATGCATGGACTCGATATAGTAATGATGTACATGCTTGGTCGGCTACGTGTATCTGCAGTGGTGGGTCTACTTTTACATGCAGAATTGTGCACATATCCTCTTGTAGGTTTTCAAATTATCAATGCACCACATGCGTCAGCAACACCATCTACTTTAGAAATCCATCAGTACACATTATCCTACCCTGCATGAACAATCACCATTAGATTACAACTTGGTCAGAACATGGAAGGGGCAGAGATTATCTACACAACGGATTTGATGAGTTACTGTTTTTGTAGATCAGCATTCGTGAAACTTTGAAGCTGAGGACGGATGAGGAGATCGATTAATCTTGACTTCGCGGCCTCGAATGTGGAGATTGGTGACGGCGCGGCTGCAGCAACGGTCGGTCGATCATGGCTATGGAGCCGTAGGTCCGATTATGCAGGGACAATCTCTTGGTGGACATGCCTGGTAGTTTTAGGGCAGCAAGCCATGCCCAGGTTCTGAGGGAGGCGCCATGAGAAGGGGCGAGGGCAAGACCTAGTTGTAATCAAAGAATTATCTTACTTTTGGAGGCATGAGAGAGCATGATATTTGTGGTCCTTCAACCATGTCTACTACTTGTGTTCTGGGACAATGGTATACTGATGGAAGATAAAATCGCTGAAGTGGACAACGCCGATCCGCCACCGCCAAGAAGAGAGAGAGAGAGAGAGAGAGAGAGAGAGAAAGATGAGGATGGCAGCTGGAGGAAGAGGCCAGGCCTATCGACCATGACCTGTTGCAATTAGATTTGTAACTGGATCTAATCTAACACATCCGCGGATGAAAAGAAATATAGGAGAAAGGAGATGCCTCCGGGACGGAGAAGACATGGGGGGTTTATCCAATGGGTGGAATAGAACGCGTGGACTCTGTATAGTAATTATGTACATGATTGGTTAGCTACATGTATCTGCTGTGGTGGGCCTACTTTTACATGCAGAATTGTGCAATAATTCCTCTTGTAGGTTGTCAAATTATCAATGCACCACATACATCAGCAACACCATCTACTTTAGAAGACCATCAGTACACCTTATCCTACCCTATATGAACAATCACCATTAGATTACAACTTGGTCAGAACATGGAAGTCGAAGAGATTATGTACACAACGGATCTGATGAGTTGCTGTTTTTGTAGATCCGCATTGGTGAAACTTTGAAGCTGAGGACGCATGAGGAGATCGATTAATCTTGACTTCGCAACCTCGAATGTGGAGATTGGTGACGGCGCGGCTGCAGCAACGGTCGGTCGATCATGGCTACGGAGTCGTAGGTCCGATTATGCAGGGATAATCTCTTGGTGGACATGCCTGGTAGTTTTAGGGCAGCAAGCCATGCCCAGGTTCTGAGGGAGGCGCCATGAGAAGGGGCGAGGGCAAGACCTAGTTGTAATCAAAGAATTATCTTACTTTTGGAGGCATGAGAGAGCATGATATTTGTGGTCCTTCAACCATGTCTACTACTTGTGTTCTAGGACAATGGTACACTGGTGAAAGATAAAATCGCTGAAGTGGACAATGTTGATCCGCCATGGCCAAGAAGAGAGAGAGAGAGAGAGAGAGAGAGAGAGAGAGAGAGAGAGAGAGATGAGGTTGGCAGCTGGAGGAAGAGGCCAGGCCTATCCACCATGACCTGTTGCAATTAGATTTGTAACTGGATCTAATATAACACAGTCGCGGATGAAAAAGAAATGCAAGAGAAAGGAGATGCCTCCGGGGCGGAGAAGACACGGGGGTTTTATCCAATGGGTGGAATAGAACGCATGGACTCGGTATAGTAATTATGTACATGCTTGGTCGGCTACGTGTATCTGCTGTGGTGGGCCTACTTTTACATGCAGAATTGTGCAACATATCCTCTTGTAGGTTGTCAAATTATCAATGCACCACATACGTCAGCAACACCATCTACTTTAGAAATCCATCAGTACACATTATCCTACCCTGCATGAACAATCACCATTAGATTACAACTTGGTCAGAACATGGAAGGGGCAGAGATTATCTACACAACGGATTTGATGAGTTACTGTTTTTGTAGATCAGCATTCGTGAAACTTTGAAGCTGAGGACGGATGAGGAGATTGATTAATCTTGACCTCGCAGCCTCGAATGTTGAGATTTGTGACGGCGCGGCTGCAGCAACGGTCGGTCGATCATGGCTATGGAGCCATAGGTCAGATTGTGCAGGGATAATCTCTTGGTGGGCATGCCTAGTAGTTTGAGGGCAACAAGCCATGCCCAGGTTCTGAGGGAGGTGCCATGAGAAGGGGCGAGGGCAAGACCTAGTTGTAATTAAAGAATTATCTTACTTTTGGAGGCATGAGAAAGCATGATATTTGTGGTCCTTCAACCATGTCTACTACTTGTGTTCTGGGACAATGGTACACTGATGGAAGATATAATCGCTGAAGTGGACAACGACGATCCACCACCGCCAAGAAGAGAGAGAGAGAGAGAGAGAGAGAGAGAGAGATGAGGATGGCAGCTGGAGGAAGAGGCCAGGCCTATCCACCATGACCTGTTGCAATTAGATTTGTAACTGGATCTAATCTAACACATCCGCGGATGAAAAGAAATACAGGAGAAAGGAGATGCCTCCGGGACGGAGAAGACACGGGGGGTTTATCCAATGGGTGGAATAGAACGCGTGGACTCTGTATAGTAATTATGTACATGCTTGGTTAGCTACGTGTATCTGCTGTGGTGGGCCTACTTTTACATGCAGAATTTTGCAATATGTCCTCTCGTAGGTTGTCAAATTATCAATGCACCACATACATCAGCAACACCATCTACTTTAGAAGACCATCAGTACACCTTATCCTACCCTGCATGAACAATCACCATTAGATTACAACTTGGTCAGAACATGGAAGGCGAAGAGATTATGTACACAACGGATTTGATGAGTTGCTGTTTTTGTAGATCAGCATTGGTAAAACTTTAAAGCTGAGGACGGATGAGGAGATCCATTAATCTTGACTTTGCAGCCTCGAATGTGGAGATTGGTGACGGCGCGGCTGCAGCAACGGTCGGTCGATCATGGCTACGGAGTTGTAGGTCCGATTGTGCAGGGATAATCTCTTGGTGGACATGCCTGGTAGTTTTAGGGCAGCAAGCCATGCCCAGGTTCTGAGGGAGGTGCCATGAGAAGAGGCGAGGGCGAGACCTAGTTGTAATCAAAGAATTATCTTACTTTTGGAGGCATGAGAGAGCATGATATTTGTGGTCCTTCAACCATGTCTACTACTTGTGTTCTGGGACAATGGTACACTGGTGGAAGATAAAATCGTTGAAGTGGACAACGCTGATCCGCCACGGCCAATAAGAAGAATAAGAAGAAGAAGAAGAAGAAGAAGAAGAAGAAGAACAGAGAGCGAGAGAGAGAGAGAGATGAGGATGGCAGCTGGAGGAAGAGGTCAGGCCTATCCACCATGACCTGTTGCAATTAGATTTGTAACTGGATCTAATCTAACACAACCGTGGATGAAAAGAAATACAGGAGAAAGGAGATGCCTCTGGGGCGGAGAAGACACGGGGGGTTTATCCAATGGGTGGAATAGAATGCATGGCTCTGTATAGTAATTATGTACATGCTTGGTTAGCTACGTGTATCTGCTGTGGTGGGCCTACTTTTACATGCAGAATTGAGCAACATGTCCTCTTGTAGGTTGTCAAATTATCAATGCACCACATACATCAGCAACACCATCTACTTTAGAAGACCATCAGTACACCTTATCCTACCCTGCATGAACAATCACCATTAGATTACAACTTGGTCAGAACATGGAAGGCGAAGAGATTATGTACACAACGGATTTGATGAGTTGCGGTTTTTGTAGATCAGCATTGGTGAAACTTTGAAGCTGAGGATGGATGAGGAGGTTGATTAATCTTGACTTCGCGGCCTCGAATGTGGAGATTGGTGACGGCGCGGCTGCAGCAACGGTCGGTCGATCATGGCTATGGAGCCGTAGGTCCGATTGTGTAGGGAAATCTCTTGGTGGATATGCCTGGTAGTTTTAGGACAGGAAGCCATGCCCAGGTTCTGAGGGAGGCGCCATGAGAAGGGGCGAGGGCAAGACCTAGTTGTAATTAAAGAATTATCTTACTTTTGGAGGCATGAGAGAGCATAATATTTGTGGTCCTTCAACCATGTCTACTACTTGTGTTCTGGGAAAATGGTACACTGGTGGAAGATAAAACCGCTGAAGTGGACAACGCCGATCCGCCACGGCCAAGAAGAGAGAGAGAGAGAGAGAGAGAGAGAGAGAGAGAGAGAGAGAGAGAGATGAGGATGACAGCTGGAGAAAGAGGCCAGGCCTATCCACCATGACCTGTTGCAATTAGCTTTGTAACTGAATCTAATCTAACACAGCCGCCGATGAAAAGAAATACAGGAGAAAGGAGATGCCTCCGAGGCGGAGAAGACATGGGGGTTTTATCCAATGGGTGGAATAGAACGCATGGACTCTGTATAGTAATTATGTACATGCTTGGTCAGCTACGTGTATCTGCTGTGGTGGGCCTACTTTTACATGCAGAATTCGTATGAGAGATGGTTAGTTATTGTTTAGATCTTAACCATTAGATTTAGGATCTAATAACGGCATTAGTATTTTTTATTTTGTTTTCACAATTTTGAGAGAGAGAGAGAGAGATGAGGATGGAAGCTGGAGGAAGAGGCCAGACCTATCCACCATGACCTATTGTAATTAGATTTGTAACTGGATATAATCTAACACAGACGCCGATGAAAAGAAATACAGGAGAAAGGAGATGCCTCCGGGGCGGAGAAGACATGGGGTTTTATCCAATGGGTGGAATAGAACGCATGGGCTCTGTATAGTAATTATGTACATGCTTGATCAACTACGTGATCTGCTGTGATGGGCCTACTTTTACATGCAGAATTCGTATGAGAGATGGTTAGTAGTTGTTTAGATCTTTACCATTAGATTTAGGATCTAATAACGGCATTAGTATTTTTATTTTGTTTTCACAATTTTTTTGCTGGGATGATTAGATCTACACCGTAATAATTTGGTCCCACTAGATGAACAACGTGTAAAATCTAATTAATGTGGTAATTTCTTGAAAGTCTGTAATTAGTATAGGTATAGATATAGATAGATAGATAGATAGATTTAGCAAAAAAAAACTACCACAATTCATGAGACCGTGCCTACAAACTACCACTTTATAAATTTGTGCGGAAAACTACCATTTTTTCATTAATCTTTGACTAAAAACTACCAAGTATGGAAAGTGCCCGATTCGACTCGTTTAAACTCGATTTTGATCGTTATTACAAGTGGGGCCCGCATGTCTGCACCAATCTTCTTCCTCCTCCTCCCCTCTCTCTGTATTTGGCATTTCAACAAACACCTCATGAGCACCAACACGTCGCCGCCGGTGATGAGTTCTCCACGCCATCGAGAACACTGAGTAGTGCACGCCATGCTCGATTCCTACGAGCCCATCCACGGCGTGCTCCTCTACGAGGGCGAGGACATCGACCCCTCCCTCTATGACGCCCGCGGCGATGGCGATGATGGATGCGACGTGCTCTCGCCGGAGCAGCTCGAGGCCGTGCGGCGCCTTCACCCAACCGACGCCGCCGTGGACCATGAGAAGGACTCCATCGAGCTCCTCCTCGTGCGCCGCTACATGGAGCGAAACGTCCCGTTCCTCGGCATCTGCCGCGGCTCGCAGGTGCTCAACGTCGCCTACGGCGGTTCCCTCTACCAGGACGTCGGGCACGAGCTCCACCCCCAGGCCGACGCCGCCGTCTGCCATATGGACTACGCCAACTACGACGGGCACGACACTCGGTGCGCGTGCTCCCCGGCAAGCCGCTGCATGACTGGTCCGCGGAGTCATTGCTCGACGGCGACCAGCTGATGGTGAACAACTTCCATCACCAGGGCGGGTGCTCGTAGGATCCCGCGGCGCCGGCGGCTGCCTCGCTAGGAGATGCAGGGCGGGCGCTCGCCGGATCCCGCGGCACCGGCGGCTGCCTCGCTAGGAGATGGGGGGCACGCACTCGCCGGGTCCCGCGGCGCCGGCCGCTGCCTCGCTGGCCAGATCGAGCCTTGACTTGTGCGGTGCGGGGTCAGGGGTAGAGGTGTGGGGTCAATGCTTACGTGTGGGCCAGCCCTGTCATAATCGAGTTTAATTTCGTCCAACTCAGTCACTAGTTTTTTTGTCAAAGATTAGTGAAAAAATGGTAGTTTTTCGCACAAATTTGTAAAGTGGTAGTTTATAGACGCGGTTCCATGAATTGTGGTAGTTTTTTGTTAAATACTCCTCCTTAGGCTTTCTTCTGCATAGTCATGTGGTTTCTTCTCCGCTCCATCCGGAGAGAATACATAATAATTTTTTCTTCCCCTTCCTCACTTCATGCTAACTCTGCTCCCCATGGATACGCTGAGCCATCATGTTGGAATGAGCAGAAGATCCCATGCTTCATGCTGACCTTCAGGAAATGGATCAATCTACTGCCATCTTTGTATCAAACCAAGGGATCCCATACCATGTTCCGCCCTGGCCTTCAAAAGAATGAAACAATAATGAGTCTGATAGATTCAGCTACCAACATATCTTAATTTATGATAATATAAATATTAACAGTATCTTGTCAATTGTCATGCACATTGTCATTAGGGAAAATACAGAACTTGATGTAGAACAAGCATTTGTTAATTTGTTTTTCTTTTGATTCACCTATGGAATTATGCAAGACTAGTCATCAACCCCGTGCGAACGCACGGGCTAGTGATTTTGTAAACACAACATTATTTAAAACAACGAATAACTCTATGGTAATGTAATAGTAATTAGAGAATTAAGTTTTGAACATCTGTCAACTGATCCTTGAATGGCATAGATTTAGAATAAAAAAAGATGGCCACTTTAGGACCATAAAACTGGAAACTCAAAATAGAATAATGGAAGGAATATTTGAGGTCATGAGATTTTGTACCTAGTTAGTTTGGCGGAACATACATTCCCAAAAATACAATATGGAATCATGCATGGTTATTATATATCAAGGACATTATAAATGATAAATATCGTTCTCTTCGACATGAAGGACATGTAATAGTGAAATTATTCTGTCTGAGTCTTAATCATAGCATCGCTATTTGTATTATAACATAAATAGCTCGTCATTATGTTCATATTTATATAACCATGAAAATTAAAATTGGAAGAAACAACTTATTCCAGATATCTATATTTCTGCAAAAAGAGGCATTTTGGCTCATGTATGTGGGATGAACACTTAAAAGAAGGACATTTATTTTGTTTTGGTGATATACGACAAATTCATTGGAATGTTATATAGATAACACAAAAGAAATAACTGGTTTTTCATATTAGATAACAAAAAAAAGACGATCCTTCCTGTCTATATTTTTTAACACTATATAACGCGAGGCAGACAACCTGGATTTCTAGTTCATTTATGTTGAAGAGTTTCCCAATGAAACTTCCATTGTAAGACTTAACAAATGCATATGTACGCATATCATATGTATGCTATACATAGTGATGTATAAGATATATTTTTCTTGCGTGATTCATAGATGTAGCTTAATTGTTTCCCCTTACATTACTACAGCAAATCATGGATTAATGAATAGACGTACTTCACTCCTACTGATTTTGGTATATGATTTTGCTCTCTTTCATATAGGCACAAAATAAAAACATATATCATATACCATACATACCATTATCACATAGTGTGTGTGTGTGTGTGTGTGTGTGTGTGTGTGTGTGTGTGTGTAGGCATCAGTAATCCTATCTGAGCTTAGCCCCGCTGCAACTAATTATATTATCCATGTTCCAAAGACCAAAGTTATATGAGCTCACCATCAATGCACCATGCAAAAAGGTGTAAAGTACCGATAAAAAATTGTCCTAATAATTAAACCTGTAGTCCTATATCTATGTACATAAATAGAACTGTATGAACCTACACCTGGTGACATGGGATGCAGGCAAAGTGTGGATGAGAAGCTCAGGCAGCCATTATACGTCCTCGCCGAGGGCTCTTGGCCTGATTATCATCTTCATCGCTTGGGCTTCGGTCAGGTAATCCGCAATGACGCGCTCAGTGAGCGCCCCTTTCGGTACAGTCCTTCTTTTCCTATTGTGTGAAAAGGAAGAATTGTGGCAAAGAGGTTACACACTTTCAACATTAATCTGAAACGTATAACATGATTCTTTCCTTTAGTATATATTTCATTAAGTAACTGATTAAACATTAGTTATACTACCTTTTCCTGACTGCACACAACATGCATCGGGATGTAGAACTACTTTGCCTGTTGAGTCATGGTATGGGAGAGACTGGCGATTTTGGTGTCGAGGAGGTGAATAGCTTCGCCACTAATATATACCGAGAGGTTAACTTGAGCATCATTTTTTGATCTCCCACGTTGCTGCAAATAAATACTGCTCAGGACCACGCCTTCTTGAATTCTTGAATGCATGTACACTCCATGTCTGCAAAAACAACACTATCAAAAAATTCCATCAGAACAGAGTATAATTTGAGTTTCTAAAAAGCACATATCCTATTGCATCATTGGGTGAGCATAACATGGAGCAGGTCCAAGTAAGCAAACACCTAGTTTTTTTCTTGAAATAAACAGAGAAGTAAAGTGGACATAACATGTAATGATCTAAAACAACCTATCTACTTTCCAGAAGAGATGCTCTAGTTCATTGTGCGGTGAATTGAATTCACTACTTCGATATGTATCTATACTTGTCTAAAATTGAAGAACACACATCATGGCCAGCCCCCATAACGCAACCCTAGGCTGCACTTGCTCATTATAATAGAGACCAAGCCTGAAATTCCAGGACACGCAACATAAAAATCTCAAAAAGCAAAAACCAACTCTGTCGTTGCTTCTTGCATACCTGCAATAAGCCTGACATAGTTCCTCACCTCTACAGCTTCACTAATATTGCCGACTGTCCGATCTAAAAGAAACTGCATTTGTTGCATTGGGTTCTCTGGCACATGTCCGCTGCTTCCATGGTATATATTGTTGTTTGGTCGTACGTGGCATGAAAGCTGGAAAGACATCCTCCTTAGCCAAGATGGATTGCAGCATGTTGGGATTAGTGGATAACAAATTCAAAGGTTGTAGAGAAAGGGAATCAAGAAACTTGGAACGTTTAATTTAGATTAGATGCTTGTACGTGAAGACTGGAGAAGGGACATGAGGAGCAGTGTTGGGGATCGGTGAGGAATGAGTCACGGAGAAGTTTTGTGAAGAGATCTGCAGCCACCTCATGGCAGCTTCGTTCTCTGTTGTCCCTTCCCATTAGCAGCTGCAGGCTGGAGTACCCAAGCTCCTCCTTACTCAAGCCCAATCCAACCTACCCTGTTGTGCGTGAAGACTGGAGAAGTGACAGGAGTAGGAGCCCTAGGGATCGACGAAGGAAGGACTCGGGGAGATACTTTTCACAGGGATCTGTCAAGCTGTGCTTTTTCCTTGATTCAAGACTGCCACGCTTGATAGGAGGAGACGGGGGGAGTTTAGATCGAGGAGCTCATGACTGCGATGAAGGGAATCATCAAATCCCCCCTAAAGGAAAATCTAGATTGTACCTGCGAGTTAGAAACTAACATCAAAATCCTCCAAAAGCAGAGAAAGAGATAGAGGAGAGGATCCATGGATCGCTTTAGACGATTGCTGCCTAAAGAGTGGAGAAGGGACTGGAGGTGGAGCACGGACGGAGGAGAAACAGGCTACACATGGATGTTGCATCTGTTCCTAAGCGAGGAGGTGGGACATTGGGCGAGAAAAAGATTGTTCACTGTTTTTTTTACAGAGAGGAGGTCGTGGGAGGTGGGACATTGGGTCAGGACTCTTGGAATCTCATCCGGTGACTGTAGACAGTTAATACCTCGATCCAATGGATGATTTTTTTAATTATGAGGATTAACGTGGAGCTTCGTATGGTGCCTCCGATTAGTAAATATAAGATATAAGATGCTCGTGCATCCATTGTTTCCTGAATAGTTCAGCAGAGAAGAGTGCATCGCGAGGCAAAACAATAAATAGAAATGCTAAGCATAAAAATAACCATGCTGACACATCAAAACAGAAAATGGTGACCTAAACATAAGATCTCTATACTACTCCTACAATTGTAAGTCGATATATATTGTCAGCGTGTGTACAGTGTAGATCCAGTAACAAAATAGAATTATTTTTAGATAATGTCATCTTCTTCGTGGCATTCACTACAGAAATTAGGAATATATAAGTACTCTGGTTTTTGTATTGTAGCATAGGGAACTGAGATAAGCTGTTCTTTGTACAAAGAGTGGGTATTAGTATAAAAAAAATCAACAGAACCAAATTTGCAGAAACAGTACCATTTGGTAACTCACGGCTCTCAACAGTTCTACTCCCTTTGTTCCGAATTACTTGTCGCAGGTATGGATGTATCTAGATGTATTTTAGTTCTAGATACATCCATTTCTGCGACGAGTAATTTGGAACGGAGGGAGTATCTAGCAAATCTGGGATCAAACAACTAAACTCCACCTTTAAGCACAAAAAGAACGGAATACATATTTCAAGTCCAACCTCCAGCGTGTACACCTATCAAAGAGAATTAAAATGGGCAGAAGTTGCTTGGATGAAGGATTGGAGGCCGTCGGGTTTTAGGTATTATGGTGGTGGTCCCATACCTTGGCAGGAGAAACGGAGGGGCTGGGGATGTGTGGAGTAGGTCCTCGTCTCTGTTAGTCCTATTGTTTTTAAGGCGGTAAGGCGAAGCGAGGTGCTGGGGGGGGGGGGGGGGGGGCTCACTGCCTTAAGCGTTAAGGCATAAGGCGAGGTGATGCCTTAGAGAGTTCTAAGCAGCAGAATTAAGTAGAAATTGGTAGGCAAGGCATACAGCCAACACACCTTGCAATTGATGGTTGTAGAGTCCATATAGCATCCATCTCCATCCACTTTGCACTTGCTTTTCCCCCCCCCAACAGAATTCTGCATCAACATGAACAAATATGTTAGAAACTTAGAATAATGTATCACTTATCAGTCCACATTCCACAAAAAAATAGAAATAAAAGTGAGGCAGCGAGCAATTGGAAAGAAAGTCCACATTCCACAATGCATGACATATTACATAACCATTAACCAATTCAAATGACACAAGTTCACATAACAAAGGTCCACATAAGACATAACAGAATAATAGATAATTACAGCATAGCAAAAGGGATAAGGGTGGCCAGCTCTCTCATGTCCCTCCACTTCTCAATCAAAAGCCGTCATCATCAAACTCATGCATGGTGGCATTGGTGTTGTCTTCATCTTGGTCAGCATTAGTTGGATCTTGATCGTCATTGCTCACATCATCATCAACAACAACATAATCTAAATCCTCCTCCGCATTGGGCATACTTGAGTGTTGCTCTTGCTCCAAGTCCTCTTCACCATCTTCATCAGGAATTGTTGGCCGTGTTATTGTAGGTCTCTTGCGTCCGTAGTGTTGCACAGGACACTTGGTTGCCCCATATGAAGTGCAGTAGCTGTCCTAGGCAGATTGCGGCCTCAAAGGTTTGAAGATGCACCAATTGCCACATCAACATCCTCCCATGTAATGTCATCAGGACAACCTCGAGCTCCTTGAGGTACTGATAGTGATGGGTCAACCCACTCATTTCCACAATCAAAATCCTCAAGGACCAAAGGGTCAAAGCTTTTGTCGCCCACCTTCTCACGCCTCTTTTGAAATATTTGCATATTCTTTCGGTTGTATGAAACAAAGACTGGATCATTCAACCTTTCCCATTGTAATATGTTCCTTTTCTTTGTATGGATCTACAAAGTACAAACAACAAAGCTAAGGAGTAAATACCAAATAACTTGCTGAAATTACCATCGAACAAACACAAATAGTGCTTTACTAGTTGACTTACAAATTCAAATGTGCTCCAATTCCTCTCACAACCAGATGATGAAGCACAACGACTAACAATGCGCTTTGCAACCCTTTGTAGGTCAATGGACCGGCCACCATAGGAACTCCACCAATCAACTAAAACAAAGAAAACAAGCATATATTAAAAGTTTGTACAGAAATTACATTGCTGAAATTAACATTGCATTTAACATGACTTACGAGGGTTTTTTTTTTGTCTGAGTTTTCGAGTGCCAATGGATTAAAAAAGCCTTCTCGCAGGCCCTCATAGAGCACAGTTTGATGATCAATCTTGTTTTGAATAACGGGGTCCGGTACCATTTTTGCAAGCATATCATTAAAGCAACTCCTTAGCTCCCTGACTAAAGCATCATCATTTCTCCTTAGAATAGGGAAGAACTTCCTGGGTTCAAAAACAGAGCAGCCCCATACAATGGATGGTCCATTTAACTCTCCCAACGCTTCTCAACAATGTCCAAGACCTTCTTGAGCAAAGCTTTCTTGTTTTGTTGAGGGAAACCTTCATTGATCTTCTCCTTTGCATAGATCATAAGTGATGTAATCTCTGGCATGGCGGGCTGCTCATCACCATTTGCTACACTAAGCACTCTAAGAAGTGGAGTTGAAGCTCTAAGGCAGTCCTCAATTGAATTCCACCACTCAGCTGAAAGCACAATCTCTTGCACATTCAAGCCAGCTTGTGTCTTTGCTAAGTTGTTTCCAACCCATGCTTGACATGTAAATAGACTCCTCAAAGCGGCCTTTGTTGGAACCGTCAGTCCCTCGCAGCTGCCCTCCTCTCTCTCTCTCTGTTACCGTGGCTCGAACCAACAAGGAAGAAAGGGAAGGAGGAAGAAGAACAGGGACACGACGAGGTTTTTCCCGGCGCACGAGCGCCTATCGTTGAGCACGAACTCAACAACCCGCAGTTGTTACAACGGCCCTCGCGCGGCTTTATACGCGAGCCAGCGCACCAGGCATACACCCACGCCTCCACCCCTCCTGATCGCTCGCGCTCCGCTCGTGCCCGCGTCGCACTCCAACGCGCGCGCGCCCCACGGCAAGCTCCAACGGCCACGCCCCGATCATGCCACACGACTCGCCAATAGCTACAACCTAAACACACGCACATGCCGCACACCCGCACGGACACGCCCGCGCTGCGCCTGCACGCACACACACTCCTTGCCGCGGACCCGACACGCGCAGCGAGCCCGACGCGCGCCCATACACGCGCCCGGTGCGGTGAGCTCGTCGCCGCGGCTTATTACACCCAACAATCGCACCCTAAGCCGCGGCTCAGAGCAGCCCGGCGTCCTCGACGTCGTCCACGAGCAGGGCTCGCTCTGCCGCCGGGACTTCTTAAGCTGCGGACACTCGTGCTTGAAATGCCTGCGTTCGCCGCACTTGTAGCACCGTCCCCGCCGGTTTCCGCCGAGGCCCGAGGCTTCGCTGCACACGTCATTGTCGTCGTCCCGCGCTCCACCTCGTCGCTGCTCCCTCGCCCACCATTGTGTAGCCGTGTACAGCAGCTCGCCGCCTGCCCGCTCGCCGCCCGCCTACCCGCGCCGACGCAGCCGCTCGTCGAACGCCTTCAGGCGTCCCAGCGCGTCCTCGAACAGCAGCGTGTTCGGATCACAGAACTGCTCCATTCCGGCGACCGCCGCGTACAGACGCTCGGGAACGCAGTCCAGCAGCTTCTTCACCATCGCTGCGTCCTCCAGCGTTGATCCGAGCCCTGCAAAACGCGCCGCCATGGCCCCGAGCTTGCCAGCGAACTCGTCCAGCGTCTCGCCGCTCGCCATGCGCAGGAGCTCGAACTCGCTGCGCAGCGTGCCCAGCCGTGCCGCCCGGACGCGATCGGCCCCGACGAACCGGGCCTTCAGGCTGCTCCAAATCTCCGCCGCGGTCTTCTTCGCGGTCAACTGCAGCAGCAGATCATCGGCAAGCGCCCAGAGTAGGTAAGCCCGCACCGGCTTATCCTTCTTGGCGTGCACCGCCGACGCCGCGTCCTCCGGCGGCACCACCGTCTCCCATAGCCCGGCGGTGTCCAGATCGGCCTCCACCTTGATGGCTCAGGTGGTGTAGTTCTCCCCCGTGAGCACAGGCGCCGGATGCGACACCGAAGTGCCTGCTCCGCCGCCGTACGGGACAATCGACATCGCCGGCGCGCCCTGACCTTCACGTGGCTCTGATGCCAACTGTTGGAACCGCCAGTCCCTCGCAGCTGCCCTCCTTTCTCTCTCTGTTGTCGTGGCTCGAACCAATGAGGAAGAAAGAGAAGGAGGAAGAAGAACAGGGACACGATGAGGTTTTTCCCGGCGCACGAACGCCTATCCTTGAGCACGAACTCAACAACCCGCAACTGTTACAATGGCCCTCGTGCGGCTTTATACGCGAGCCAGCGCACCGGGCATACACCCACGCCTCCACTCCCTTCTGGCCGCTCGTGCCCACGTCGCGCTCCGACGCGCGCGCCCCATGGCGAGCTCCAACGGCCACGCCCCGATCATGCCACGCGACTCGCCAACAGCTACAACCTAAACACACGCACATGACGCACACCCGCACGGACATGCCCGCGCTGCACCTGCACGCACACACACACTCCCTGCCGTGGACCCGACGCGCCCAGCGAGCCCGGCGCACGCCCATACACGCGCCCGACGCGGTGAGCTCATTGCCAGTGGCGGGGACAGGGGGTGCCAGCAGGGGCCCTGGCCCCCCCTAACATTACTTTTTCAAGCCTAATATGCATGGTAATACATGATAAACTGCTGCTAAAGTGGTATATTTAGTGAGCTGGCCCTTCCTAACATGGATTGACAATACTTGGCCCTCCTCATTCTAATTTCCTGGCTCCGCCACTGCTCGTCGCCGCGGCTTATTACACCCAACAGCCTTGTGCTTGACCAAACTCCGAAGGGTGAGGAAGGCTGTGGCAAAACGAGTGGCTGCGGGTCTCACAAGATCCACGGACGACGACAGCACCTGTGTAGAAAGATCTAACATATTATGCAAGATATTATCGTATAGATGCAGTGTAATATATCTCTCGGGTAAGAAAAAGTTGCAGCAAAGCTAGCGACGACAGACATAGTATATGGAACCCCCGGTGAGCAGTAAGCCATGATAGCTTTAACATCTCAGTGCATTTTTTTGCAAAAAACATCTCAGTGCATTTATTCGATCTGTACAGGTATTCTAGGTCACAACTTCTCTTTGTAATACCTTTTTCTCCATCCAAGTTCGACAATCTACAAGCAGCAATATAATGCCTTTGAAAATTTTATAGTCATCTTTTTAGCTGATATATGTTCAACTTGGATATATTCGGTTTTTAGATAGTTTGACGCATATGCCTTGTGGTGAATTCTGTAGTCAATGGAAGGTATAATACACGGGAAAACTTTGTTTTTGCCACTCTAGTTTTTGCCCACTTTACTTATGCCACTCTAGAATTTGACATCTTACTTTTGCTACTCTTAGTTTTTGACAATACATCACAAATGTCATTCAGTGGCAAAAATGATAATTTTTCATTTCACTTTTGCCACTCTTAGGTTTTGCAATGTATCACAATTGCCACTTTGAAAATTTTTCTTTTGCCACTGAATGGCAAAATTGATATATTGTCAAAAGTTAAGAGTGGCAAAAGTGAAATGTTAAATTCTAGAGTGGCATAAGCAAAGTGGGCAAAAGCTAGAGTGGCAAAAACAAAGTTTTCCCATAATACACTGAACCCGACTAAACCTATATATGGTACCCACAAATATTCTGTAAATTGACTTATCACACATTATGACAGCATATTGGTTATTCTGACCATATCGGATAGATAGAACAACATCATTTATTTCCATACTATTTACTACTCTACTTATTTAGTATTCAATAATGTATTGGTAGAGCGAATTTACAATATTCATGGGTGAATTCCAGTTTGGTGGCAAAATCAGAGGAAACGAGAGACTAAAACAGAAGAAATTCATGAATTTTAATCTACTTAAAATTCATCAGAAGATTATTCTAGAAAATAACTCTTACAATTGGAAGTAATTTTACGGGTTCTGGTTATGCTTGCTCACATTATGTTGCTGTCCACTGAAAAATTTAGCAGGGCAGGCAAGCTTTTTAAAATGGTGGCAATCTTCTAGAAAAGGAAATAAATATTGAGGGTACATACACTATCCAGAGTACAATAGCTCAGGAGAAGGTTAGCAAAACGATATATCACCAGAGGTTATCTTCAACGCATCTCCAAATCAACGAGGTGTGACCGGGTCTCCAAATCTAGTGGCTGTGTAGATGGCGAAAATGGCAGGGACTGAACACCATCAGAGGCAACAACAGCAACCTCCTCCTCGGCAGGCACCAGCAAGCTCCCTGCCATTCCTAAACGACAAATACCACAAGCAAATGAATATGATCACCAAATGAGCAGATTCTAAAGAAAGAGCCAAGCAGCTGAGAAAAGGAGGCAAATCACAGTGGACCAGGAACTAGGCGTGCGCAATGACGGTGAATGGGAGGCACACCTAGGCCTCGAGGACAATAACGAAGGTGGCCAAAAAGGTTGAGGAATAAATTCTATATTGTTGATTCATGAGATGCCCCTTATGACAGTATCATTGTAGGAAACTGTCAGCGGCATGTGCGCTAGCTTATCCAGATAACAAAAGTAAACACTATATACTACTTTATTGCAGCAAAAACAGAGGGGGGATATGGATTGGATGCTGATCCAGGACCTACGGATAGCCACCAACTCTTGCAGGGCCTACTATATATTTTTTGCATATTCAAAGTTTTTACCGAAAGAAAGCAAAGCTTAACGGAGAATGAAATAACAAAGATCTTTCACTTAAACGATCAAAGAACAATGGTCAATGTCATGGAAAAACAGAGGGGTTGGGACACATCTTGTGGAACATATCGCACTAAATGATTAACATGTATATAACTACAACTGACATTGCTGATGGAATGCCAACAGAAGAAAAAGCCAAAAAGGTGATGGTAGAGCAGTTACCATTGAAACCATGAGGGTAGCAATCAATTGGTGCAGCGCATGTTCAATACATTTCAGAGGATCTCTTCAAAAGGACTTCAATAATTTTCTTGTTTTACGGCACCATGGTTTATATAATTAACTGGCCATTCCGACCACTTATGCAAGTTCTTTGCAGCTCAAGAATTTGCTAGTATCTATCACCAGTTGAATGACCAAAAAGTTGTTAGCTATATTCCCTCTGTTATCTTGAACCCTTGGTTAGCAATTCATCAAACATCTAGCGTGCATTGGCCAACTGCAAGAAAACATAGCATGTTGTGGAAGGGTGGAAAGGATTGGACTGCATACCATGTTGGGGCCTGTGGGCGGGACAGAACAGGGCAAATGAAGTTCGATTCGTCAGGTTGTTGTTCATGCTCACTCACGAGGTCGCAGCTGAGACTCGCCCCTCTTCGCCGACTCGCTTGTCCGCCATGTTGTCGATGGCTTCAGTGTTACTCACGAACGGGCCTATGGTTGTGTCAGATGTAACAGAAGCAAGGATCGAACAACAGAAGCAAAGCATGAGGTGGGGAAGAACTGGAGGGAGGAGCCATCGGCCCTATACATTTCCGCATGCCTGATACTCGCTCTGTGCCATAAGGTGGCCAATCTACGAAATCACTACAGTTGCAATGGTCACTTGCACATTCGCACCCTGCGACAAAGTGATCCACTGTATATATGTCACTTGTCCACCAATTTTTTTATAAAAAAGAAAAAAATGGAAGAAAATAAAAAACCGAACTAGAAACATGTTTTTTTCTCACTTCTTTACCTATTTTTCTCTTTACGAGAGGCACCTCCCGCGGAAGCAAATCTTTGCCTCCACGAGAAGCAAATCTGTGTCTCTTGCGGAAGGAAAAAAAAGTCATGAAACACAACTGTGCCTCTTGCGGAAGTAAATCTGTGCCTCTTACGAAAGCTACAAACATATGCTTCCATGAAAAGTAAATTTGTGCCTTTAGCGAAATAAAAAAGATGTGTTTGTGCCTCGAGCGAAAGGAAATCGGCGCCTATCGCGGAGTAAAAAAAAGTGTTTTTCCACGCAAAAGAATCATTTTTCGTCCAAAATGTATAGCGAACCGGGCAAAAGCAAAAAAACAAAGAAAAACATCTAAAACCAGAAAACACATACACATGATGGCAGCTGAGAGCGTGTCAAGTGACGCATTCTCGGCCCATTAAAAATAACCCTTGCAGGGCTCCTGCAAGGGATACCCCTTGGTTCGTTGCTCCCACCAGTCTAGTTGATCCCGCCCACATACGGATTACTGTGATGTTTTTGTTCGTTGTTGTTTTCTGCGTTTTCTTTTGTTTTTATTCTCTAGTTTTTTGCTTTCATTTTTTCACTGTTTTATTTTGTTTTCCGTGGTTTTGTTTCGGTCTTTACAATTTTCTGGTTTGGTTCTTTTTTTCCTTTAGTTCATTTTTCTTTGTTTTGTTTCATTTTTCCTTTTCTTCTCTTTTGTATGTATTATATAAAAGGTTCACCGCGTATTAAAGAAATGTTTATTGTATATTAAGAAAATGCTCATCATATATTACGAAAAATCTCACAGTGGGTTATAAAAAAATTAATCATAAAAATGTTTACTAAGAAATTGTTCGGTGTATTACAATTTTTTCATCATATATTAAGAAATTGTTCGGTGTATACTAAAAAGTATTATTGTGGATTTAAATTTTACACGTCGTATATTAAGATATTATACAACATACACTATAAAATGTTTGCTGTGTATTTAAAGTTGGTTCTGCATTTTTTGATAAAAAAAGTTCACTGTATTTAAAATTGTTCACTGTATATTCCAAAAAAGTGCAATGTGTACTACAATATCATTTAGCGTATATATTCATATTTTTATAAAAAATGTTCGATACAAGACCGAGCAAACAAAAGGGACGCTACAGTCAATAGGATGGTATAGTTGCTACAGTACCAAACTGCTACGGTTTCTTTACATTAACTTTTTCTATTAGTAGTGCTGCAAATAGGCCAGCTCAGTTGGATCACTCCTGTGCGAAGCAACAGCTTCTTGACGCACACAGGCGTCCTATAGCGCAAGAGCTATATCTCTCTCAACGAGAGAAAGGAGCAGGTCTCGCCTGAGGGATTTCTGGGCTACAGTACAGGGCCAACCCATATTCGTGCAATCCGTCGCCGCTGGCCGTTGCTTCGATGTCCGCTCCGTTTTTCTCTTGTTGTTTTCTTGTTTTTTTTCTATTTTTTTTGTTTCTTCACCGGTCTTTTCAGTTTGCTGTTTTTCTTTATTTTTTCTCTGGTTATTTCATTTCTTTCTTGGTCTTTTTTCTGTTTTTCTTCGTTCTTGCTTCATTTTCAATTGTTTTCTCTTTCTCTTTCATACCTTCTTTATTTTATTTTTTTCCCCGGCTTTCATGGATTTTCTTTCTTTCTCGATTTTCATTGGTTTTCTTTATTTGTTTGTTTCTTTTGTTGGTTATTATTGCTTTTTTACTTTCTCTTTTCGTATAGAACACGGGTTTTCCGATACACGTTTAACTTCTTTTCAAATACCTAAAATATTTTTCTGCACATGTTGAAGACTTTTCAAATAGGTGATTATTTTTTTCAACATATAATTTGATGTTAAATTTTTTACATACACATGCAATATTTTTATATGCAGCAGGAATATTTTTTATATACACATTTAAGATTTTTCAAATACATGATCAATATTTGTGAAAAATATATATTTTTTATCTCTACTTTTATTCATAAACATTATACATTTTTTGTATATATAAGGACCATTTTTATATGATCATTTAACATTTTGATTTACATATTTAATATTTTTTAAACTTGTTTTAATGCCTACTTTTTCTATACATTTCATATATTTTTTATATGTTAGGAACACATATTGAACATTTTTGGAGTACATGATCAATGTTTTTTACAACATATATTTTTCATGTCTACTTCTTTTCATACGGATTGCATATTTTCTGTATACATCATGAACATTATTATATGCATGTTTAATGTTCTGTAAATGCATCATTAATGCGAACCAATCTGTAGTTGGATGGTTAGAAGGACAGTAGTATTCCCAGCCCATCAGGATTTCCGGCGATGCGCTTTCAGTGGGAGGAGATGTTTTCGTTGACGGTGAGGCACCTACAATAACTTCGTAAATCTCAAGATGACATGTCGGCTCAGTCTCTCCAAGGTGCTCATAGGGTAGGTGTACGTGTGTGCAGTCATAGGGATGAGTGTATGCATGTATGTATGAGCGCTTACATTTATACTATAATTAAAAGTAAAGCAACATTAATTTTATATAAACATATATTTTTATGTCTACTTTTCTAATTTTTGCACCTATCTCACCTTGGGGATGCTTTGATCGATTTTTTCATACACATTGTACAATTTATGCTTATAGTAGTAACATTTTTCCATACATGTTTAACATCTTCTAATGTGTGATTACCATTTCTCAGTTTTTGTATATAAAGTGATTTTTAATAGATATTCAGAATATTTGGGATATATAAAAACTAAAAAAATAAAGCAAAGAATGAATGCAAAAATTAGAAAAGGAAAACCAAATAAAAAATGCACCGAAGTTGTGTGGTCCACGCTGGGCCAACCCATGCTTGCTCGCTTCAGGCAAACGCTTCGCATAGGCTGCTCGCGCTAGGGCACCCAAATATCTCGCCTTCAGCGAATCTAACTTCCGAACCGCTCAAGGGGGCGACCAAGGTGGGCCAGCCCACGCGTGCTGAGGCAACAGTCTGTTTTCTGTTTATTTTTATATGTTTTCAGTTTATACTTTAAAATATTCTAAACACATAGATTACAAAAAACAGTCGACAAAAATACTTGAAAAGTGTTGAAAAGGTAATTGAAAAATATTTAAGAAACATTAAAAATATGTTGAAGAAGTATTTGAAAAATGTTGAACAAGTATTTGAAAAACTTTAATCAAGGATTCAGAAAATATTGAACTAATATTTTAGAAATGTTGAACAAGTATTTTAAAAATGTATACCAACCATTTGGAACATGTAAAATGTGTATAGAAAAAATGTTGACAATGTATTAAAAAATGATGAAAAACAATTAATCATGTATATAAAAATGTTAATCAAGCATTTGAAAAACTGTTGAACAAATGTTTGGATACTTTTAATCAACCACTTGAAAAATGTTAAATGTGTATAGTAAAAATACTGACATGTATACAGAAAATGTTAAATCTTATATTTAAAAAATGTTAACATAGCCTCTGAAAAATGTTTAAAATGTATATTAGTAGTCTTTTTGACCATGTTTAAAAAAATAATAAATTTATATTAGAAAAATGTTAGACATGTATTACAAAAATATTGTTTCCATATACAAAAAATGTAGAATGAAACAAAAAACAAAGGAAAGTGGAGAGGAAATGTGAAAATTAAAGAAATATGAAAAAATAAAACAAAAATGAGCGATGAAAAACGAGAAAGAAAGAAACAAACCAAAGAATTATTCTTTAAAAAAATAGAAAAAACCGATGAAACCCGACAAACTAATAAAGAAAATAAAAGAAATACAAAATAAAGAATAGAAAGAAAAAATGAAAATAGAGAAAAAATAAAACAAAAAAAACCTAAAGCAGGAGAAGAAACTGCGAAAGTCATGTTGTGCTCCCGAGCTCATTTGAGCTCGGGATGAATAGTATAATCGAAAAAAATGAAAAAAAAATTCAAAAATCTCTGATTTTTTGGGTGCAAACATTGACAAAAAATTTCAATGCTTGCAATATTTCATCCAAAAATGACATTCGTACAAGTCGTGGCAAAAAAGACAAAATCAGTACTCCAATTTTTCTTTGGAAAAAACATTTTTGGAGCATCAATTTTGTTTTTTTGCTGCGACTTACTAAATGTTATTTTGTGATGAAATTTTGTGAGCATTGAGAACTTTTGTCAATGTTTGCACCCAAAAAAATCAGAATTTTTTGATTTAAAGTGGTATCGGGGTTACTGTTCACCCGAGCTCATTTGAGCTCGGGCTCAAATACATCACGTCCAAGAAACTGTGGAATACCCGTTCGATTCGACTTAAGTAGGACTGACCTACTAGTTCATCATGAGCGCCATTGTAGCCCAGTGGCATGCAGCCCGTGCATTCGAGAAGTAGGCGAGAGTTCTAATCCCATTTACATTCCTTTTTCTCTTATTAGTCTCAATGCGAGATAGTCACCGCGCCTGCGTTAAGCGGGGCATAGGCGCCCATGTCAAATCATATAGGCGCTCATCTCAAATCACTAGTTAAGGACAACAAGTGACGCACTGCATATGTCACTTATACTTTTTCTAGATTTGTTTTTTCAATAATTTATCTCTTGAACCGTGCGTCTAAACTCTGAAATAGTTGAAAACACTTTTCTTTCACTTTTCCTCCTTTCCGAGAAGCAAATATGTACCTTCACGAGAAACTAATATGTGCCTTTTGTGGAAAAGGAAAACACATTTGTTTTCCTTTTTAAAGAGACACAACTATGTCTCTCGTGCAAGTAAACATGTGTTTTCAGAAGAAGCAAATTTGTACCTCTCTTGGAAGCTAAAAAACATTTTTTTCCCTTTCCGAGATGCACAACTTTCTCTCGTGGAAGTAAATATGTGCCTCCACGAAAAGAAAATTTGTACCTCTCGTGGAAACAAAAAATGTGTATTTTTGAGGAAATAAATTTAAAAATATTTCCCCAAAATCAATGAAGAACCAAGCAAAACTCAAAACTCAAAAAAAACACCTAACCTCGGAAAACACGTACAAAAAATTAAAAAATAAAAATCCCGAGGAAACGCCCAACACGTGAAGGTGACCCTTACAGGGCTCCACAAGGTGTCCGGCATTCGCAAAAAGCGACCCCTGAGTGGGCCCACCCAATTAGGGCGTAGGCCGTTCATACACAGTGACTCGGGAATGAGCTAGCCCAATTATGTCTACTGCAATCCGTTTTTGGAACCTTCCTTTTCATTTGCTTTTATTTTTTAAGTTTTGTTTTTTTCAAAAATGTTCAATCTTTTAAATGTTACCAGTTTCAGAATATGTCCACTTTTCCAAAAATAAATTCCTTTTTAAAATATGTCCATGATTTTTAAAATATTTTTTGAAACATTTAAAAACTTAACTTAAAAATCCACATCCTGGGCTCCGCGTGGCCATACTGCTGGTGTGCGCGTGCGTGCAAGCCCCGCCACCAATTGGCGACGCTGAGGCGCCGACGCGTCCCAGCACCTCTTCTTCCCGAGCTCCTCCTCCAGTTGGGCCTCAAAGCATGCTCTCTTCCGTGATATGGCTACACAAGGCGTGTGTGCGCCTCGCGCTGGTCATGCCAGATGTGTGTACTCCACGTGCGAGCCGGCGCCACATTGTCCGCTGGCCACCTACGAACTGTAACCTCTTGGCTTCTGCCGTCTTTGGCTCTACCCGCATGCTGTGGCACACTCCGCCCAAGTGTTGTGCGCGACCGCGCCGCCGCTCACGAAAGAGAGCTAGACGACATCCGTGGCCACGTCTACCATCTCTCACATGACACCCTTAGGACCGTTGAGGCCCTGCCCTAGATGATGGTCGTCACGGATGCCTCGTTGGTGCCCTAGAACATCTGCCAGAACTTGTGTGGAGTTGACGGAGCCAACGATCCTCATGGGGCGCGCTGGTGAACTGCGCGACTTCTGCTCTGACTGGAACTGGACACCGCTTGTGCCACTTAACTGCACGTTCGTGTTACTCACCACGTGCCCTGCCGGTGTCGGTCCACTTCACGGGGCAGCAGGAGTGAGTTGGAGCGGGGGAGCACGACCGACATAGGATTCGAGACCTGTCACATGGATAAAGAAGGTGCACAACAATGTTGCATAACAGGCGTCATCATGGAAATGGTCTACATGATCACCATCTTGTAGAACTAGGGTTGAGGAGGCGGACACACGGCCGGAGCTACGGGGACGGGAGGCGCGCACGGGTGAAGGGGACTTCGTGCCATAGGCCTTGTGCACGACGGTGACATGTGGTTGGTCGTGGGCCACACATGCTTTTTGACACCGACACACTATGCGTCGTCCTGCCCGACTAGCCGCCAAGTACACCAACAACAGCCACGACAGATTCGCTCGCCAGCATCTCTTTCTTCACCTCCTTGAGGCCACCTCCGCTGCCGGCCGGAGTCGATGAAGTCCCTGGCGAATGCATCTTCGTAGTCCAGCCCCGACGTTTGTAGGTAGTCGGTAAAGAACATTTTTTTTTCATTTTTTCAAACATACTAATGGCGCATCCGGGCAAAATGCGCCATTAGTAGTTAGAACTACTAATGACACACCGGCGACAGAGTGCGTCAGTAATTTTTTTTTACTTTTTGGCAAAACTACTAATGGCGCACCGTTGCACAGTGTGCCATTACTAGTTTAAACTAGTAATGGCGCATTGTGCCACGGTGCGCCATTAGTATAATTTTTTTTTCTGCAAAACTACTAATGGCGCACCACCTGCAGGTGCGCCATTAGTAACCAGGGTTACTGCGCATTTTTAGGTGGTGCGCCATTAGTAACCTGGGACCCCAACAAGATATTTTGGACAGCCACACCTACCCACTCACTTTCCTTACTTCATTCCCTCCACCTCCTTCTCCAAACTTTCGGCTGCCTCCTCCTCCTCACCTTATTTCCACCATAGATTCATCAAAATTAAGTGGTGAAATTACCTTTTTTTGATAGGTAAGTAAGGGGAAATCTATCTTCATGATGTAGATCTACTTTTTTCTCACTAGCTCGCTCCAACAACGTGCACATGCACTTTTTGTGGCCTAGCTAGATCTATGTATGTTTGTGGTGTTGCATATATGTTTGTGTTTGCAGGTACCGGTATTTGAAATGCGATAGTTGCCAATATTTTGCCGGAATGTTGATTCATTTCCGATTCGGCGAGAATTTTGGCAATATGCATTCTTTTTGGTCCTATTTTTAGGGAAGGTCATGCCAAAAATTTTCTTGGTTCTAAAATATCGTTTTGCTCTACCCCGCAGGCGACCATGGTCCGCACGATGACCGAAGGCATCGTGAATAGGTTTTTGAGCTCCGCGAAGGCCGAGATGTTTCAAAAGAACGAGACGGAGATAAGATGTCCGTGTCGAAGATGCAAGCTGAAGAGCCTTATTGCAGACCCGGATTCCGGGCAGGTGCGGGACCACCTGCTCTTGCGTGGTTTCATGGATGGCTATCGATGGTAAGGTGATGAAGATGACTATGAAGTCGTCCATGGGGGCCGGGCAAGAAATGAGGAAGGGCAACAAGACAAGTACCATCGCGGCGAGGGCGGGCGAGAAGACGAAGAATCTCCAGGACATGATCACGACGGTGATGCTGTACACAGTCATCATGTAGAAGATGTCGTACATGATGATGAGGAAGATCAAGACGAAGGGCATGATCATGAAGATGAAGATGCCGGAGCAGACGACGATGGAGGCTGGGTGCAGGACCCTCATATTCAAGAGCTGCTTCTCAAGCAGACGGATAACGCAAGAGCTGCCGCCCGAGAGAAAGCCAAGCTGGATCAACTGGAGATAGACGCGGTTACTCCATTGTATGAAGGATGCAGGCCCGAGGATACCCGCCTGAAAGTAACGCTCATGGCTCTGGAGATGAAGGTAAAACACAAAATGACCGACGCATGCTTCGACGAGAACATGTCATTCTGGCACGAACGTCTTCCCAAGGGGAACAAGTGCCCGACCAGTTTCGAGGAGGCGAAGAAAATCGTGTGTCCTCTGGATTTACTGCACGTGAAATACCATGTGTGCATGAACAATTGCATCATTTATTGGGACGAGCATGCGGAGTCTACCATATGTCCGGTGTGCGGCGTCACTCGATACAAGAAGAGGAAGAAAGCTCCTCGAAAATCGGTGTGGTACTTTCCGATCACTCCTCGTCTGCAGCGGTATTTCGCGGACCCTAAGGTAGCAAAGCTCCTGCGTTGGCACATGGATAGGGAGGAGAAGAAGCGGGAAGATGACGGAAATGATCCGGAGATAAATAAAAAAGACAAGATGCTGAGTCACCCTAAGGATGCGAGCCAGTGGCAAGCGTTGAACTTCGAATACCTAGAATTTGGGAAGGATCTAAGGAACATCGTGCTGGCGCGAGCACCGATGGAGTCAATCCGTTTGGCAGCCAGAGAAGCACACATATCACCTGGCCCGTGTTTGTGTGGATGTACAACCTTCCCCCTGGTTGTGCATGAAGAGGAAGTACATTCACATGAGTATGCTAATTGAAGGGCCGAAACAACCAGGGAACGACATCAATCTGTATCTGGGGCTGCTGAAAGAGGAGCTAGACACGCTGTGGTAAACGCCAGCCAATACATGGGACGCCGCAGAGAAAGAATATTTCCCTATGAGAGCCGCACTGCTCACGACGGTGCACGACTATCTCGGTTACGGATATCTCGCGGGGCAGGTAGTCCACGGATTTTCTGGATGCGTAAGGTGCATGGATGACACAACGTATCGCCAGCTAGATAGAGATCCCGGGTCTTCGAAAACCGTGTTCATGGGACATCGAAGGTGGCTTCGCGACGATGACCCGTGGAGGAAACGCAAGGATCTGTTCGATGGTGAAACCGAACCCCGAATACGCCCGCGTACGAGGAGCGGCGAGGAAATAGACGAGCTGTTGAAAAATTGGAAAGATTGCCCACTGCCGGGAAAGAAGTAAAAGGCGCCAGAGCCGGGAAAGAAGCGAAAGGCGCCAGAGCCGCTGCTGAAGGTATGGAAAACGAGGTTTGTTTTCTGGGACTTGTCGTACTGGAAGATCCACCGTGTGCCTCACAGCCTTGATGCCATGAATATCACCAAGAACGTGTGCGAGAGTCTGCTTGGTACCCTGCTCAACATGCCAGAGAGGACCAAAGATGGGCCGAAAGCAAGGGCAGACTTGAAATCAATGGGCATCAGGCAGGAGCTTCACGCTAATGATGATGATGATGATGATGATGATGATGAGGCGAAGCAGGACACAGAAACTCGTCGCAAAGGCAAAAAGGCCAAGAAGACCGGAAGTGACTACCCTCCCGCGTGCTTCACTCTAAGTCGGGAGGAGATCGAGCAGTTTTTCACCTGCCTCATAGGAGTAAAACTTCCTTACGGTTATGCGGGGAAGATAAGCAGATACCTAGACCCAGCGAAGCAGAAGTTCAGCGGGATGAAGTCTCACGACTGTCACGTGCTGATGACGCAGATACTTCCAGTTGCAATCCGTGGGATCATGGACGCGCACGTCCGTGAAACGCTATTTGGCCTATGCAACTTTTTCGGCGTCATCTCTCGGAAGTCGATTGGCGTGAGGCAACTCAGAAGGCTACAGGAAGAGATCGTGGTGATACTATGTGAGGTTGAGATGTACTTCCCGCCCGCGTTCTTCGACGTTATGGTGCATCTGCTGGTCCATATCGTGGAGGATATCATCCAACTCGGGCCGACGTTCCTGCACAGCATGATGCCGTTCGAAAGGATGAATGGTGTCATCAAAGGATACGTTCGCAACATGTCATGTCCAGAGAGAAGTATAGCCAGGGGCTTTTTGACCAAAGAGTGCATCTCCTACTGCACGAATTATCTAGGCATCGAGAACCCTGTTGGTCTGCCCGTCAACAGGCACCTCGGCAGGCTCGCTGGATGGGGTCACCGTGAGGGTCGCCGCGAAATGCATGTCGATTTCGAGGGTCGACTCGCCGACTTTGAAAGAGCAAACCTAGTCGCGCTACAACACATAGACGTGATCGATCCTTGGGTGGTAGAGCACAAAACCTTTATTGAGAAGACGTACAATGACCGAGGCCAATAGAGGACGGACGGAGATATACTCAAAGAGCACAACTCATGTTTCACGCGTTGGTTCAAGCAGAAGCTTCTGTCGTACCCTTTACATGAGGATTCTTCCGCGGAAGAACAACTCATATTCGCCTTGTCACAGGGCGCAGAGCACAACCTGATGACCTATGAGGCGTACGATATCAACGGCTACACACTCTACACCGAGAACAAGGACATGAAGAGCGATGGTTATCAGAACTCCGGGGTAACGATGGAATCCTACACCGGTAACGACAAGGACAGATACTACGGAAGGATCGGGGAGATCTGGGAGCTGAGCTACGCTGGAGAGAAGGTCCCGATGTTCCTTGTCAGATGGGCCAAGAGCGTCCTAAAAGAAGACCGGTATTTCACCACCATGGTTATACCCGAAGCCAAATCCAAGACCGCGGGCGCAAACGTCAACGCGAAAAATGAGCCATGGGTACTGGCTTCCCAAGTGGACCAATGCTTCTTCATTACCGACCTGTCAAAGCCCAGTCGTGTTGTCGTGAGGAGAGGCAAAAGGAAGATCATCGGAATGGATGGAGTAGCCAATGAGCAAGACTTCGACAAGTAAGGCGACCCGAAGATCGAACATGACGACGACGATGAAGTAGCAGCAGACACCACAAGAAGAAGCAGGACCACCCTACCTAAAGGACGTCCGTTCCACAGAAGAACTCCATTTGCGAAAAAGAAGGGCAAGAAGATTGTGAATAGATAGCTAGCTAAGATCGATTGTATTTAAATCGTAGTCTTCATTTCTCGATTGTATTTCATGGGCACTTTTTGATATCATGAATATTTTTAAATTTCACGGGCATTTTTTGAATTCATGAAGACACTCGATCTCGATCCCCCTCCACCGCCGCCGCCGAGCACCCCCCCCCCCCCCGCACCCTCTCCCGCTCCACCGCCGCCAACGGGCACCCCCCGCACCCTCCCCCGCTCCACCGCCGCCGCCGATGATATTTTCAAGTAACAAATTTGAACATATTTTTTAAAAAATTATTACTATTTTTATAAAAAAATTACTGTTATGATTTAAACAAGTTTGAACATATTTAAACACAAATAAATATCAAACAGCATTTAAAATGCAAAAAAAATATTGCGGAGCCTGGGAATCAAACACAGGACCTCCTGGTGTGTGTGCAGCGTGCTGACCAGTCGAGCTAGTGGGCAGGTTCTGATGTGGATAGGGTTAGGTTGTAGATAGGGCTAGTGGGCTAGATTAAAACAAAATTCTAATGGCGCACCGAGGGGAGGTGCGCCATTAGAATAGTCGTACTTATGGCGCACCGAGGGGAGGTGCGCCATTAGATCCCTCCCCCACTCCACCTACTGCCCTCGCCAGACACTTCGTCCTTCCTCTCCCTCCACCGCGCCGCTCCCTCCCTCATCCCTCCCTCCACCACGCCGCCGCCGCTGCCCCGACCCACGGCGCCGCAGCCGCCCACGCGCCCCCGCCGCCTCCCTCTCCCCTTCCTTCCCCTCGAGCGCTGCCTCCCCCTACGTGCGCCGCCTCCCGACCCACGACGCCGACGCCGCGCCTCCTCATCGCGCATGGGGCGCTCTTCCTCGTGCTCTCCTCACCAACCACGACGCCGGCCACCTGCTCCTCACCAACCACGACGCCGGCCACCTGCTCCTCACCACCCATGATGCCGGCCACCTGCTCCGTCGTCTCCGGCAGAGGTTACTCCACCTAGCTGCAGCACTCGTGCGCTTGGCGGCTAGGGTTTGCCTCCAGCCCCTCCCCTCCTCCATCAATGAGAGGAGCATCCGGTGCCCCCGCCCTCGAGTTCGTCGACGACGCCGTCCTCCAGCCGCTGCCGCCGTCCTCCCGCCCAGGTACCTCTCCTCCTTCCTCCTTCCTCCCTCTCCTGTGTTCCTAGGTTCCTAGGTTCCTAGGTTCAGACAGACAGTAATTCGTTCCTTTTCTTCTAAAATTGACAAATTTATCAGTCTCTGTTCCCTGGGTAATGATGCATGGATTCGTGATGGACGCAGATAAACACCTGCAACGCCTTCTATTGTGACTACTTCACCCCCAACTCCACCTGTAATGTCTGAATTTTATTACTGATGATGATAACAGTAAAGTTTGTGCACTGTAAATTGACATATGGAAGTAATCTGTTAATCTGAATTTTGTTACTGATGATGACAGGAGATTTGTGCACTGTAGTTTGTTAATCTGGACAGCTTAGTAGCTAATGCATTCCATTAACCAAAATTTAGTTCTTGTGTACTGTTATTTGTTAATCTGTTACTCCATTTGTTACTGAATTTTTCTCTCGGGGTTTAGTAGTGAGAACATGCATGGTCCAGCATTCAGTTGGAGTATTGCCTAGGTTCAATTAGGTTCAGTAGTGCTACTAGGTTTAATATCGTTGCTCCTGTGCTATACTTTGACAGACTGGAGTATTATTTCCAAATTGGAGTAGTAGTGACCATGTAGTGTAGTGATGTGTACTGTAGTTCCCGCTCTTATCAAATTGGGGTATGTAGTGTAGTGTAGTTCCCTCCTCAAATTACTTGCAAGCATATTGTAACTATTTTCACTCTGTCCTGAAGGTTTTTGACTACACAATCTGTGGTGACCCACACTCTGTTGGTTCACACTCATTGAGTTCGCTCGTGAAGGTATTATATGTTCACATGGTACATTTATGTTTTTCAGCAGCTAATTGATGGTTTGATACATGATACATTTCATGCACAGGGTGCTAGAGCTGCACTTAACTTGCTAAAATCATCCCCTTGTTCTTACTGGTTATATAAATTCATTGGTTGTCCTATGTTTTCTGTCAGGGTATTGTTCAGGAAGCTTGCTTGAGTTTGTGTCCTTTAATTTGTAAATCTGCAGTTCTAGCCACATTTAGGATAAGTTGTTGTATATACTGTCATAAAGTTCAGCAAGAACAGGGCATCAGCAGTGTTACTCTAGTATCTAGTTGGGGAGGGACAAATGGACAGGGACAACAAACTATTAGTCTTAGGATTAACACTCCTCATATGAGATGAGAGGATTTTTTTAATGGCTTCTTGCAGTTTTGAAAATTCAGTTTATTCGGTTACTAAAAATTCAGTTAATTCAGTTAGGCACACAAATTTCAGAACTTTTGTTTGCTGTAACATATTGATGTGCTTTGTAAAACTTGTTCATGTACTGAACTACTAATGCCTTGTGATGCTCTTGTAGAACTGTTATTGGTATGACCAAAGATGCTATTGTATATAAATGGGCTGCTGTAGAATTGTTCTTCATCTTTACAGTGCTGTTGTATAGAAATATGCTGAATTTTCTGCTCTGATTGTTGCTCAAAGAAATTCAGCAAAAAAATGGGGTCCTGGGAGACGCCGCTGCTGCTTGAGGCCCTTGAGAGGCCCTTCGTGTCGTGATGATTTTGCAGGTACCCCGAGAGGCCCTTGAGTTTGCCAGAATGTCGATTAACTTCCGTTCCGGCAAATTCGGGTACGCCATATGTCCTATTTTCAGCAAAGGTCATGCTGAAATTTTCCGTGAATTTTAGCATGACTTTGCTAAAAATAGGACATATGAGGTACTTGCTACTAATGCATGGGCCGGGGTATCTTAGTACTTAATTAAGTAGGATCAACTGCCCTTTATTCTTGCTGCATTAAACCATAGGTGGCAATAGAGCCAAGTGATTAGGCCCAACTTAGAAATTCTCCTTAGCATCGATAAACCCTAGATGATAAACCCAACATAGGTGGCAATAGAGCCAACTGATTAGTGCCAAGTGATTAGGCCCAACCTAGGGTGCCTCGGCATCGATAAACCCTAAATGATGAAAACTTAGCATTTAGGGTGCCTCGGCGTCGACAAACCCTAAATGATGAAACCTTGGCTTTTAGGGTGCCTCGGTGTCGATGAGAACCTAAATGATCTACGCTTAGGCTTTTAGGGTGCCTCAGCGTCGACAAACCCTAAATGATAAAAGCTTAGCTTTTAGGATGCCTCGGTGTCGACAAACCCTAAATGATGAGACCATGATCTTGTTCCTTGACAATAACCAACTTTTTGACTAAATTTTTTTCCTATTTAGAGCGAAACATGGCCCACAAGGATGAGGCCGGCGGTTCGGGCAGCAAGCAATTCTGGGAGCTGTCCCAGGAGTTGGAGGAACAACCTCACCACTATGAGGACGCCGCGGAAGACACAGATCCTGACTACACAACCCCTAGTGGCGTCGGGGATGACACCACTGATGATGGTGCCGCCGAGGATGCCACCACTGATGATGGCGGCGCACGCACAGATGGCAGCCAACCGAAGAAGCAACGGAAGGACCGGCGCCCGAATGCGCTCCGCACCGTCATGGAGGAATTTACTGAAGTGAACTCCGACGGGCAACCGACGGCGCCCAAACAAGTAGTCAAGGGGTACTCGCTTCAGCTCGGGTGCATTCTCCGGAGCACCGCCTCGATCAACACCGAGAACCTAAGGCATAAGGACCGAGGGAATTTGTGCAGCCTCCTCTTCACGAAGCTGCACGAATGGTACAAGTTCCCCGCTGAGTTTGCAAACACACGCCTCGCAGGGAATAAAGTGAACAGTGCCGCCCTCACGAAGATGAGCACGGCCCTGTCTACTTGGAGAAGCACGGTGAAGGCAATGATTGATAAAGGTGATAGTTATGACAAGATCAAGGCGAAATATCCTTTGATGAGCGAAGATGACTACAAGGAGTTCAAGATCAAGTGCAAGAGCCCCGCAACCTCCGAATCAAGTCAGTGGGGGAAAGAAATGAGGCGGTTGAACTTAGGGGTCCACCAACTCGGTCCCGGCGGTTACAGAGTGGCGAAGCCTGTATGGGACAAGGAGGACGTGGAGCGTGCCGAGCAAGGCCTACCGCCCCGCTTCGAGAAATACAGTGACAAGCAAACCAGGAACTTTCTCAGGGCCCAGTACAAGGAGGACCCGGTAACAAAGGAGCTTACCACGGATCCGAAGACCAAGGAGCTTGAGCTTGTTCTGGTAAGGAATACACCCCCGCATAATTAGCTCCATATGGTTGCACTCTAATTAATCCCCAATATTTCTAAATGGTTCACGTTCCTTCCGCAGGACAAAGAAAGCAGTAGCGCGGGGTCGTCTCACAGCTCCCCTTTCGACACCCCTTTGAATAGGGCGCTGAACGTAATGAAAAACAGGGATAAGCTCGATAAGCCGACGTCAGTTGGTCGTGTGGCCGGCAAAGGCTTGTCCACAAAATGGTCGTCATACTATACCGCTGGTGGGCGAAAGGAGAAAAAGACCAGCTCGGAAAGCCGGTCACGCGAGGTTGAAGCACTCAAGGCACAAGTGGCGCGGATTTCGAAGCTTGTCCAAGAGCAAGTGCAACAACAACTTGGAACGACGCTCAACGCCATGGTGCCTACGTTGATTCATGGGCTGACGACGTGGATTGCGGGCGGCCAACAGGGGCCTCCCCCGTTTCCCAGCTTCACGGCCAGCAACTCGCACAGCGCGCAGGCGGCGCCATTGGTGTCTCCGGCGGCGCCATTGGTGTCTCCGGCGGCGCCATTGGTGTCTCCGGCGGAGGCGGTATTCGTGTCTCCGGCGCCGGCATGGGCATTGGAGCTTAATGCACCCGGGTGTTCGCCGGCCGGCACCTCGCTAGCAAGCGGCCCCTCCGTCAATTGCACACCCACCGTTGGCGGTGCCTCAACATTAGCCGAGCTCGACGGCATTACGGTAACTAAGCCTCTCGGCTGATGACTTCATCTCCTTGCCTTTGACTGGGCATCCCTGACGCCCTACATGTTTTCGCAGGGCGCCGCCGACGTTCCTTGCACTCTTCTGCACTTCGTGGGCGGCGAGTTGGTCGATGTCGCCAAGGGCAGAATCGTTCAACCGGGCAACCCCATGTTCCACGGTAATCCGATGCCACCCACAGTGTATAGGGTTGAAGTGGTTCGGGTGCTGCCAGGCTGCGACGAGCTGTTACCTCCGATTCGACCCGCTGGGGTTGACGAAGAAGATGAGATGACCCTCAGCGCCTGCGTAAACTGGCCCCTGCTTTGGCCGAAGAGCCAGATTCGTTTGGGGGCGGGGGACACCACCCCACAGACAAGACCGCCAGTCGTGCCGGTGCCAAGCCATGGCAAGAACGCCGCAACGCTACCAGACCTGCCGGACATCCCTATGGCACAGGATCCGGACAGCCCTATGGCACAGGATCCGGACGGTGACGACAACAACAACGGTACATTACCAAAGTTGATAAGTACTTTGCCGAACATGGGTACGCTGACGAGTTCTGCGGGCCTCTTTCTCAAGAACCCAACCAAGACGACCGCGATCTAGCTGGTACGGCGGAGAAATCCAATTGCAATAGGCGTCGTCTGGCGTTCAGTTCTCAGGACACGCCTCCAGCTCCCGCCTTCATCGAGCCTCAGATAGCTGAGGTGCGAAATATTATCAGCCCCAACACGCTCAAGAAGGCGGTCTGTGAGCAGAGCTCGGTCCCATTACAGGAGATCAAGAAGAAGGGACGGAAACGAAAGACTAACAAGGGCGCCGGTGCGAGCCAGCCGGCACCGAGTTCGATCCGTGCTCAGGACGGGCCACCTTCACCTGAGGATATCTTGAGGAGGGTGCATGTGGCGGGTAGGGCGATGCTACCGCCAGATATGCTCAATGTTGCAACCGGTGCTATGCGGAGTCTGCACGACAGTGTTCTTTCTTTAGAGAAGCGGCGTCTCAGAGAGAAGGATGTGGCATACCTGGTTTTCGTGGCCAAGGTGCCAGAGGGCAAGGGCTTTGTGGATGGCAACATCGGGGGTACGATCGTCCTGCGGTTTGATGACATCTTTGCTATGTTTAACCTTCATCCGCTGCACTAGACCTTCGTTCGACTGTTTTCGCTGAGTATGGAGATGCGGATCATTAGAGACAAGACCCCGGACATCGTGATAGTCGACCCCTTCTACATGTGTGCCAAGCACTTGAGCAGCGCTGGGGACCGCCAAGTTGCGAGTTCACACCTCAAAGGCGTCATTCTGGCAAACGCAGATAAGGATAACTTCCTTGTGCCTTACTTTCCCGAGTAAGTCATCCCTTAACCGCCCCGTAACATATGATTTCTTAGATTTCGATCGTTCTTTTTTTTCTAACATTTCGTGTTCTGTGCAGTGACACACATTGCACACTCATCCTCTTAAGCCCGAAATATTCCATGGCCACGTATTTAGACCCGAACCGTAACTCCAAGATAGACTACACAAATGTCAAGAAAGTTCTTGATGATGTTCTCCCCGGCTACGCCAAATCTGGAGGCACCTTCACCAGGGCAGTTCGTAAGTACGGCAAGCACATGTTCTCACACAATACGAAGTTCTGCTACGTCAAGCAGCCGCCTGGCGGTCAGAAGGATGCCTACTACGCCCTCCATCACATGCGGGCGATCGTAAGGGACCATCATCACCTTCTGCTACCAGAAAATCTCAAAGATTGGGCCGCGAGCTTGTCGGCAATCCAGGACGCGGACCTCAGACAAGAATTCTTTCGCATCCAGTCGGAGTTTGCGGACATCATCCATCAAGATGTCCTTCATACCGCGGGGCAGTTCTTCCTCAGATATCAACCGTCCAACAGTGAGATAGATGAAACGCTACAAATGCAGGGTGAAAACGCCCGCGATTTCATGACCATCACGACAGACGGCGGCTTCACCCACGCTCCTGTCCGATGAGTCGAGTCGAAAGTAGTGATGTGTAGTTCTGAAACATTGATTGGCTCATATTGTAATTAAACTTTAATGAATTCGTATGTCTCTTTGGTTTGGACAGTTGTTCAACTTAGATGTAATCGATGCTATTTATTAGTAGGACCATGAATCGTGCTATTAATGTCTTGCTTTTCTCTTCCGATCCTTTTGTTGCATACTTACATATTGCTTATGTATTGTCTGTTGTTTGGTTTGTGCATAGAGATGCCGTCGTATGTCGTGTACAAGGGTAAGGTTCCCGGAGTCTACGACGACTGGGAGGAGTGTCGGAGACAGGTTCACCGTTTCAGCGGTAACAGTTACAAAGGGTACACCACTAGGGCGGAGGCCGAATTTAGATACGCCCGCTATCTAGCGGGAGAGAGGAGGGAGCGTTGGAGGAACCGGATGAAGACCAGTTTGATCGCGATGATGCTCATCGTGATGACCGCAGCTCTCCTATATGTGATGGTAGTTTAGATGATCGATATCGACTTGTAATGTGAAGACAAACTCGATACTCGCGGTCTTGAGACTTGTAATGTTTTATCTTTGTTCGGTCTTTTGAATTCGGAGACTAATATGATGAATTGTATTCGGAGACTAATCTTCTATTGTATTCGATGAATCTGCTGTTGCTGTGTGCTGCTGTCCAATAATATATTTTGTAACCTATGCAAAAATCAGAAAAGTAAAAAAACCCAAATATTCATACTAATGGCGCATCACCACAAGGTGCGCCATTAGTATGCCAAAGGATACTAATGGCGCATCAAGACAGAGTGCGCCATTAGTATGACAAAGCAGATGGTTACATATGGCCCCCGGGAGGCATACTAATGGCGCATGGTGTTACATACTAATGGCGCACTCCCTGGTGCGCCATTAACATACCAGATACTAATGACGCACCAGTGGTGCGCCATTAGTAAAAAATTCTAGTGGCGTGATACTAATGGCGCACCGGTAGTGCGCCATTAGTAGGCAAAACCGGTGCGCCATTAGTAGGCCTTTTCCTAGTAGTGTCATAGTCAAATATAACATAGTTGACCTTTTTGCCACGTCGTCCCTGGCGAGTGGGGCCACCCTTGTCATCACCGCGATCAATTTCGCCCATACAGGCAACTAACGCGAAATGATATCGTCTAAATAATAGGACTATGACTTGGTTAGGGTCAGGTCCTCCTGAAGTTTTGGAGTTAGTTGCTGAGGATTGTAATGAGACCTTGATTGAGTAATACAAAGTTTAAGTTCGCAAAAAAAAGTGATAGTATTTTGTACTGTGATAGTATTTTTTGGAACTGTTGTCTCAGTTTATGATGGTATTTGCTATTTACTCGCTATAACCGAGTTGCGGCAGCAGCCGCGCCACTTCCCGGTTCCCGCATCGGTTCCCAACTTCCCATAACCGGAGGCACGTCTTGACAGTGTCCAGCGACACGAACACGGCCGTGCCCCGGCAACGGCGAGGCTTGTGCCTTGCACAACCATGAGGGCCGGATAGCTCTCGAAACTGTCGAAACACCGGAGTTGACATGCCGCAGGACGCCCAGCACAACGCTCCTGGACGGCACAGAGGTGATGATGACGGTGGCAGGTGACTGGGTCGATCATCGCCAAAACAGAAGTAGATGCATAAAAGGGAAAAGAGACTGAGATTCCGTCTCGGCGTCAGACCGTTGCATTGCAACATGATGGAGATTAGAGCATCTCCAGCCGTTCGGCCCCCAAGGGCACGAAAAAGCGCCGCTTGGGGGCGAGCCGGCGTTTTTTTGGCATGGGGGCGAGCACGTTCCCAGCCGCCGCCCCCAGGTCGCCCCCAGACGCCCCCACAGTTCGTCCAAATTTTAACAAACACGACCAAATTTGAACAAACACGGCTAAATTTTGGCGAAATTTAGCCGTTTTTTACACGAATGAAAGGGACGAAAAAAAACCTAAACTACGGCCGATGCTTCTCCTCCTTGACACGGCCGCTGCTCGACCTCTCGCCCCGGCGCGCTGCTTCACTCGAGCGGCGGGTCGTTGCCGCCCTCGACGTGCGCAAGGACGCCGCTGAGCGTGCGGCCAGGGACGCCCCACCACAGGCGGTGGCCCTCGTTGTTGTTGCGGCCGCGCGGCATCTGCGCGTGTTCGTGGAGACGAGCTGCTCCTCCTGCCGGCGTTCGAAGTACGCCGCCCACGCCGCGTGGTTGTCGGCGGCGTACACCGGGAGCGCCAGCTCCGCGGCCGTCATGGACGCCCGCGCATGCTCGATCTCGGCGTGGAAATAGGGCGTCTCGGGGACGGGCAGAGGGGGGACAGGGACCCCGCCGGCGCTGAGCCTCCATCGCGACGAAAGGCGTACGTCGTGCGGCACGGGGTATTTGGACTCGTGGAGGAGGTTTGCCCCCCACTCATTCAGCGAGCGGCGGCCGAAACCCTTGGCCATCGCCGCATCGCCGTGGTACCTCGCGCTCATGGTTGCCGGGGGGAGAGAGAGGGGCTCGAACGGCGGACAGAGGGGAGGAACTGCGGCGGCGAGGAGGGGGAGGACTGCCGATGGATGGGTGCCTCACCGGCGCGGCCAGGGGCGCCTTTTAGATAGCGGCTCGGGGGCGGCCGCGTGCGACACGCGTGGCGGAAGGCGGGGCGGCGTCGCCGCACTTCGCCGCCCGTGAATCAATGGCATGCTAACCGGTGTGAGCCTTGGCATTGATTCCCCGCGGGAAAACCGAGACGATGAGGACGACCAGCCTTCGTCTCGCTGACGCGCCGGTCCTGCCACTCTTTCGCGCCAAAACGTTCGAGCCGGCGCCCCGGGGTGCCCCCCAGCGCGCCGGGTTCGGGTTGGGTGCGCCGGCGCCAATTTTGGCCCAATCTAGCGAAAAACAGGCTCGTGGGGGCGCGACTGAGCCGATTTTTCAGCGCCGGCGCTAAAAAACAGCCTTGGGAAGTCTGTTGGGGACGCGGCTGAAGATGCTCTTAGAGAGCTGCATGCATTGCAACCTTCTCACCTTTTGTGCATGTGCATGCCCCCCGCCCCTGCATAGTTCGCTTTTTTATTTGGTAGTATACTGCAACGCATTGGCCGGCAACGGCATGCTACTTCGTTCCGGCATCGTATTTTCGGTCAATGTTTGACCATATATTTGACCAGATTTAGTGCATGTCATAGAAAATTATACCCCTTCTTCTCGTTTAAAGGGCTCAATTTAAAAATCTCATCAACTAAGATACACTATGAGTGGTGAATTAATTTTTATAGTTTACAAAAGTACTCAATTAATGTGCTCATTTTCCTCAAAAAAATGTGTTTACCGATGCACTAATTACAATGCATGCATGAGTCATCACTAAATGACTAAGACTAGCCACAGTGGGAGTAACTTCACCAGTAACATCGAGTCCAACTCAGCAAATTTGCTTATGTGGCAATGAGTTAATGAGGAGAGAGGTAGTTTGAGTAACTTAGCTAGTTACTATAACATCACATGTCCCGATGCAATATGAGCCTATAACCTAATAAATGAAGCTTTGCATGTTACCCCACTTATGTTACTATTCACTATGAGGCTACTCATAGTGGGGAGTATCATATACTAATATTATACTAGTATCCTGTATATGATACTACTGTATGATACTATCTTCATAGTGCATAGTATTATAGAGTAGTATCATAGATGATCATATTTATTGCTATGCATGACACAAAGTAGCATAATATTTAACATGATACGATATCTACCTATGTTACTTTAACCATATCTCTCTTCTTTAATTCTCTGCCACATCAGCACGTTTGCTATTTTCGAGTGCATGAGATACCGGCTAAAATACCACCACTATGGCCAGCCTAAAGGTAGTAACATAGTCTAGGAATATATGTATGTTACTCTACTCTATGTCTAGTCTAATGGGTGCTTCATTTACATGCATTGATGAGTTTTCTCTTAATCCTTGCGTGCAACTATTTAATGCATCTCGAAATTTGAACATATCTTGGGAAGCAATACAAACGAGACTTATAACGAAAAGTTGAGATAATCCCTCTAAACCGGAGGGTGGGGGTATTGATGAATTTGTATTTGAATGAAGTTTTTAATGATATTATTTCTGCTACATATAAGTTATATTTTTAGTTAAATTTATGATCAAAATATGATCCAACTTATAAGGAGTAGTAAACCCGAACGAAGGTGGTACCATATAATTCGACGTACTCATGTTGTTATGCAAAAGATCCTACTCAAACGGGTGCTTCATTTACTCCTGTGTGTCCCACGTTCATCATTATATTATTATTTTTTAAAAAAATGACTAAAATCTATTACAAAGGTTCATTAAAAATACAAAGTATGCTTAACATAATAAAAATTACATCAAGGATCCTACATCACCGAACAACCACAATCGCCGCAAGAACGAGTCGTTGGCGAGCCGTTATCACAATCCCCTACTGGAGCCGGTTTGACCTTGTTGATGGTAGTCGAGAAGTCTTCGTGCACGCGCACCTAAGAACCGACACCTCAAAGCCGCAATCGTTGTCGTTGAAGTCTTGAATATATCTGAAGCACCTGACACCAAATCTCGTTGACGCACATGCATGGCGAGAAACCCTAACCTCGCCACCCCAAGGAGACGGTGGGTGCCTACGTCGGAGCTGCACACTTTCGTACCAATGGACAAACTCGAGGAGGATCGGGGCCCGGAAGACCAACTCAAAGATGAGAACACCACCGTCCACCAGAACACCGCTCATGCGAGAGAAAAACTCCAACGCAAATTATTAGCCAGAGCCAAGGCCATCCCCCTCTCCGCCATCGGCTATCTGAGCGGCAGGCAGAGGGAAGGTTGATCCACGGGCTCGTTGGTAAAGCTTGGACATGATGGGTGCCCTAGCCGTCGTAGACGTGAGAGGAAAAGAGAAACCTTAACGAAGACGTGTTTCAGTCGCCACCGTTGCCACTCCAGCGACCCTGAGGCACGACGACGCAAGATCGGTCACTGATGTTGTTTTGCCACCGCAAAGTCGGGCCGTAGTGCTGCAGTTGGCCACATGGGCGCATCGAGGGTGGTCGGCATTATTGCAAGTTGGATGTGTGATGTTGTAGGGTCGGCCGGAACACCGCTCATACGAGAGAAAAACGCTAACACAAACAATTAGCTGGAGCCGAGGCCATCCCCCTCTCCGCCATGGGTTGCTTGAGCGGCAGGCAGATGGAAAGTTGGTCCACAAGCTTGCTTGCGAAGCTTGAAGAGGATGAGTGCCCTAGTTGCCATACGTGAGAATAAAAGAGAAACCCTAATGAAGACGTGTTTCAGCCGCCACAGTTGCAATGCTGCAAGAACACCGCCCACCGCAGCGAGCTAGAGGCATGCCGATGCAAGATCGATCACTGACACTACTAGGGAAAACCTTATACACAGAACTTTAGCAGTAGCGCGTGTTAAAAAAGCACGCCGGTGTTAAGTAGCAGTAGCGCGCTGATGTAAACGACTTTACAGATACAGTTGTAGCAGTAGCGCGCCTGAAGATAAAAGCGCTACTACTAAAATTCTCACGGCTTAGACAATAGGCTACACATAGTAGTAGCAATCTACGTCGAACCGCGCTTCCGCTACTTGCTTTGTAGCAGCATGTTTACGCTGAAAGGCGCTACTGCTAAAAAAATAAAATTAAAAGGAAAGCAAATAGAAAAGTAAATGAAAATGAAAGAAATAGAAAAAGGTGAAAGGAAAAAAATAAAATGTAAAGAAAAATAAATGAAAAAGGGGGAAAAAGAGAAAGGAATAACAGTAGCGCGTATCGAGGAACGTGCTGTAGCTAGCTTAGCAGTAGCGCACTTCCTGGAACGCGCTACTGCTACTTCTGACTTAACCGTGCGGTTCGTTCTCTCCCACGACCACTTCCCCCAAATCCAACTCCTCTGCTGTCGCCGCCGCCGTCGCCCGTCGGCCGCCGCGCGCTCTCCCGTCGCTCTCCGCACACCCTCGACACCGCCCCCGACCCCGGATTCGACGCCGGCCCGACCCCGACCTCGACGCCGCCCCTGACCCCGACCTCGACGCCGCCCTCCGCCGCGCGCCCGAGCCCCGACCCCGACCTCGACGCCGCCTGCCCCTTCCTCGCCGCAGACACCCGACACTACACCATGACCAAAATTTAGGAGTCACCACATCTGCCGGGAAAAGTAGCCATTGGAGGCAGACTAACTGCCGGGAATGCTTTTTGCAGGCAATTAGGAACTGCCCTTGAAAGTCCCGTCGGGGAAAACAATTCCCGGCAGTTAGTATAAACCCCGGCAGATTCTCTGCCCTTCATATTCACACCTTCGCCGGCAGTTAGAACTATTCCCGGCATACAGCTTTTTCCCGGCAGGCTTACAATTCAGGGCGGACAGAAGAGTTCCCTGGCAGGTAAACTGCCTGTATTTGTGTCCACTGCGAACAAACAGATCTCCTGTATATTGTATACATGTATTTCAACAACTAGCATTTATCTTCAGTCTATTTTGTGTCATCTATATATAACAACACACATGCATCCAGTAATTAAGATTGCATCACTTAATAGATAATGTGTGCGTGTATATATATAAGCAATCTATCATCCATACATAGGTTCATAAGTCCAGGACAGCCAAAAGCACAAAATTCCATCATGTGTGCCTACGTGCACACATAGGCATACAAGTCCAGTAACAGAACATCCATCAGGTCTACATGTACACATGCATTGATTTGTAGGTTCGTAAGTCAAAGTATTACATAAAAGACAAAATGCAAAATATAAGATCTGGTTTTAGGTAGAAACATATCCCAGCAGAAGATCCTTTTTAGCTCACCAAACACACCTCTAGAAACTTGTGGATGCAAAGGGGCATTATACTGGTGACCTGTAAAAAAAGGAAATGGCCAAATAGATCAGCTTGGAAGAACCCATGTTCCAAACATAGAAGTTGCATGGCTGAAAAAGAAAATCAAATCATCCAAATGAAAAATACACATGTGTGTCACCCTGTATGTACTCATAAGAACAGATTATGCACTATGTATGGATCATCAGAAAGACCAATTTAACCTATCACTATAAATATTTACCAATAGTCACCTTCTTTTGGTATATTAATTTCTTTTGATTGCTGTCAAGTTAATAAAACATTCAAAAACTGTAGGTAAGGATTAATTACTGGCAATCCAGTAGCAATGCAGGATGTCTTTTTTTGTACATGTTTGTTCTGTGTGTAGTGTGTACTAGTGCTAGACAGTGAGAATCAATAATTATGAGAATGTATACCAACTGAACAGCCCTCTGATTAAATCTGCTACATGGGTTTCATAAAAATGTTGATTCAACAAAAAGAAGAGTTTGCAGGCACATAAATCATTTGCTGAAATGAATATAGGTTGCTCAAAATAAAAGAATGTTGGTTTGCTGAACATATAGTTGTGTGGTCCCTCTTATTAATCCATGATGTTTGTCCAAATTGTGTGCAAAGTTTCAGTAGTAGCTATAGAATTGTTTAAGAAACAGAGCTGCTGGTTGATTCAGAATAAAAGTACTTAAGCATGTGTTTGAAAGTAGGCACAATTTTAATCTTCCAGGAAAACCAAAAAAAGTACTAGTTGCTCAGGAGAAAATAAGAAACTTGTAGGCTCCTACTTTCAAACACATGCTTGACTCAGAAAAATAATTAGTCTTCAACATGTGAGAGGAGAAAATATCATGTTAGCTCCCAGAGTGTCGATGCTTGCTATGATTGCTTTTCAGACAAGATGGCAAGCTATGATTGCTTTTCAATAGAATAGCCCTTGGGATCAGAACTAAATTTGTAATTCCAAATGGGTATAAAGGGATCCATGGTAAGGTCTAATTTTTGCAAGGGCTAGTTCATTATACGCCTTGCCTATTTAATAATGGAAACATAAATATCTTTTCATTAGTGTAATATTCAAGAATTCTAAGAAGATGTAATACCTTCTAGATGTGAGGACTGCTACCGGCTGTCATGGTTGCTTCTGCATAACTTTACAAACAACCTCGATCTGCATCCATAGTATTAGAACTACCTACTATGTCGTGTCACTGCATCACGGTTTGTTTGTACTACTAAATTTCAATCCTCGCCTAAATATCGCAAGCCAACACAAATCATTATTTTTTACAAAACTAAATAAGGCCTTGAAAGCATAAGTACTAGAAAAAGCAATCTTTGAGGTATTCGAAATTGAGTCAAACGATAACATGCAACGATAGAAACAAATTACAAGGTATTCAAACTAAAATCAAAAGATCCTGCAGTCTATAGAGCCTTATATAACAGGGTATGAGAAAATTATAACTTTCTTCTATGAGAGCCCCCAAAAGGACATTCATCGCAACCTTATACAGCAGCGTATAAGAGCCTTATACCTTATTATCTAACCTGCATATCAATCACAATCCCAGCTTTTCCACAGTGCGCAAATATGATTCTGCAGTTTCCACGTCAACATTGGAGATAGTAAGCACAACTGTCAATCTGTCACATAGCAAAGAGTGAAATCCCTCTACAGAAAAACAAGATAGCACTTTTTTCTCAACAAAATACTGTATTCCGCCATTTTCAGGACTATAGAAGTTTTGTCAAGAACATTAACTGATAAGATTGTACTGGAATGTGCACTCGACTTGGTGCTAGTGATTTGCATGGATATGTGTCATTTTTCTTAGATGGGTTGCTGCTGCATATTCATTCATAGCAGAATTGAAGATCCAAAAGGGAAGGATGCTTTAGTTTTAGTCTAACCACACACACACACACACACACACACTACAGTACAGGTTGAGATTTGGTGGGTAGTACAATTGCATGTCCCCCGGCTGGATGATGAAGAAACAAAAATTACAGTACATGTTGAGATTTGGTGGGCATGAAATTGTACCTTTGCTTGAGGGCTGGCTTGGTCGTGGTGTTGATGCAGCGCGCCATGACGTGGGGAGGGCTCCTTCTCCTCCATGAACTTATTGAACATGTCAGGGGTCCTCCTGTGACTAACCCATCCGTCAGAGAAGAAATGAAGGAAGGAAAGGAGAGCAAATCAAGAGAGGGGGGCGGACCTTATCCCATATACTAGGGTGGAGCAGTGCCGGTTGTGGGCAAGGATCTGAGCCATGAAACGTGCCATGAAGACCTCCCGATGGTCCTTCTCCCGCTCCTCCGTCAGGTCCCTCTGGGCACCGTGGATGTGGTCGAACTTGAAGGTGTGAAACTATGATGGTTCTGCTGAATTCTTCTGCGGTAGTAGGACGAACTTGACGAAGACAGGAACCATGTCTGCGAACTGTAATTGCATCAAATCAGAAAGAGAGAGGGAGAGGCATGGGGAGGAGAAGAGGGGAGCGACCTTGTGGATGAGCTCCATGACTTGGGCATGGTGGATCTGGCTGCCGGCTGCCCTGCTGCTCGATTTTGACCGGATGCGGCGGCGGCTCTGGGCGGGGATGCGGGTGCGACGTGGATGTGGATGGGCGGCGGCGTGCGTCAAAGGTGTGGGTGTGGTGAGTTGCCGATGGTGGCAGCGTGAGTATGTGATTCAGAGACGGCGGGGCTGGGTCGAGGCGGGGGTTTCAGGAGGCCGGCTGGGTGATGGAGGGGATGAAGGCGGTGGCGGTGGCGCTGGGCGGGGCGGGACGGCAAGGAGGGGGTGAGTCATCTGACGGCGCTAGGGTTGGCGGAGTCGACGGCGAGATGCAGTGCGGCAGCTGATGCGGGAGAACGATGGCAGCCAGATGCAGTGTGGATGCAGCGTGGATAAGGCCGTGTGGACGCGATGGGCTTCGAGGGCCTTCTAATTTTTCATTCTCCCACGACTGAGCCTCGCACACCTTTTTGGGCCTCAATACTTTCATGTGCGCGCCGCGCTAACTTGGTTACCGGCTGTGATTTCGCCCTGAAATGGAATTTAGGGCAATTGGGCCGACCCTGAAGATGCCGGCAGATTGTCTGCCCGTGTGACTCCACAATTCCCGGCAGTTATGTTGACCTACATAATCTTGCCCGGCATATAGAGCTTTGGAGGCAGTTAATTGACCCCAATTCTTGATCATTCCCGGCAGTTAATTGCCCTTAAATTTTTGTCATGGTGTAGTGCGAGGTGAGCACGCCTGCTCCTCCCCCTCCCCTACCTCTGCCTAGGGTTCTTCAAATTTTAGTTGCATCAAATTAGTTAGGGTTCATCTATGGGTGGAAACGAATCGGATGCGGATGTTATCGGATACTGATGCGGCTCGGATGTTTTCTTAGATAATGAATAAACACTATTGTAATGCATAATAAAATGAGTAAAATTTGGCCACTTATTTCACTTTTAAGTTGGATAATTGGAATATCCGCTACCACTTTCCACCCCTAGGTTCATCAAATTAGATGGTAATTAGAGCAGTAGTTCCTAGGTACTAATTAGTTAGTAAGAACTAGGTACTAATTAGGTACTAGTTTATTTTTATTTATAATAAGTTTATTTTTAGTAAGAACTAGTTGAATTAATAGAACTAGTTGAACATGTCACATTTGTTGTTATTTTTTTAGTTAAAGCAATTTTTCCCGCATCGACGTCGATGATGCCTATCCCGCATCCTCGTCGTCGACTCGGCAGAGTACACCTGCTTGACCAGATGGGCCATGTCCGGGACTGGGCTTCGCCGGGCTGGTACTGGGAGGCGCTACCTACTGGGGGCGCAGCTTGGTGAGGAGCCAGCCCATCATTGACCCGAACCTTTTTTGGTGGCAGTCGCGTGGGCCAGTGATGGTGCAGAGGCTTGAGGACCCCGTGGAGGTGGTACGTCACCGTGTTAGCGAGGAGGACGCACACGTCCGTCGCTACTTGTTTGCGTTGGAGCACAGGTTCTCCAATACCTGGCAGGTTCTCCAGGGATCTTACTGGAGCTATGATCATGTGATGGTTCCTTCTCTTTGGGTGTCCACCGCCCGCGCCGATACCGGTCGTGCGCTAGGGTTTTAGTTGTATTAGCGATGTTATATGTATGATACTATTCGGGATGTATTAGTGATAATATTCGACGATGTAAGGACACATGAGATGATTTACTTTTGCTTATTGAATGCATGCTAATTTGAATACTTATTTATTTTACGATTTGGTTTTGCTTATTGAATGCTCATGTCAATATGAGTCCTATAAGATATTTTGAAATGTATATCTTGTGTTTCTCAAATAGGATATGTGCTTGCCCAAGTGGCCGGTCATGTTTGCAGGTTACACCTCCGAGTGGCCTATGTTTTGCCGGAGTGTTGATTCATTTCTGTTCTGACAAATTTCAGGCGCTCGATATGTCCTATTTCAGCAAAGGTCATGCCGGATTTTTCCGTGAATTTTGGCAATGACTTGTGCCAGAATATGTAGGAAATATCGAGTGCCACAGATTTGTGTGTTGAGTATCCTGGTAGTTGCCTTCGATCGATTTTCAACTAATGTTTCAACTATGAACATAGGAAATGTCTGACGACGAAAAGGATTTTGGTATTTGCGAATACTGCGAAGACGAGCGCGGCCTGTTCGACAGAATCTTCCTAGATTATGATAGGCACTTCAGCATCAAGCTGAACGAGAACTTCGAAGTTGATACAGTAAGTCACAACGACAAGTCTTTTTTCGTAATTAAGCATGACATCTGCTTCATTTGCTTCAACTTATAATTTAAATTTTTTACTATTCTACTAGCGTATCCCCTGCCATGCAAGAGTTTTTGTCTTGGATAAGATAGGTTTCAGTCCTATGAAAACTACTATGGAGGTAAAGAGAGTTTACTTGAAGACCGAGCATGGTTATACTTTTCACGCAAAATTATACAACACAGACACCTACACCTATTTTGAATGCAAAAGTTGGCAAGCACTATGCAAGACTTATGCATTTGAGCCTGATATGATTATCACCTTTGATATTCGTCCGGAAGATGATATTGAAAGTAATATCGACATCTGGGTGGATGTGCAGACGCCTCCAGTTATACCATTATGTGAGTTTCTCAACCATATTTATGTCTTTGATATTGTTTATTCAAAAATAGTTGACAACTAATTTCTATTGACAGCTTATTTCCATTCAAGCAAACATGTCCAGCGCTTGGTAGACATGACCGTCCACTGTCCCGGGGCTGAACTAAACTGTGAGGAGATAGGTCATAATGTTTCATGGCTTGAGGATCTTCATACTGTCAAGACAAGTTATTTTCCTGGATTTAAAAATCTTAATACTCAAAACGTGCGACCAATAGTGTTCGTATTGAACTACGGTCACATCTATTTAGGAAAGATGGTAAAATGTTTACTATTTGTCCTCAGTACATCTTTTGCATACATTATTTTTTAAGTTAAACCTCATTGCTAAGTATGTTAATATACGATGTTCTTCAACAGGGACTCCCGATGAATGTTATGCCTCATTGGATCGAGACTAAAGGTCGCATGAGAATGGTTAGCTTACGGCCAAGATATCCTACAATGCACTTTAGTGCATTCAGGATTTCTAAAATCGAGGAATGCTTAATAGTGAAAGACTAGAGCAAAATTGTGAACGATCGCAGAGAAGTACTAGGGGGCAGCAATCAGAAGCGCAGCCCATGATTAGGAGACATGTTCATCTGCATGCTCCAACATGAGGAAGCAGGAGTGCTACATATGTTTTATGCTATTTTACCTGAGAGAGAGCAGCAGGAGTGATTAGCTAGCTAGAAATAAGTTATGATGATTAAATAGCTAGTGTTGGTGGTAATGACTATGATGATTATTATTAGCTAGTGTTGGTGGTGATTAGATAGCTACCGCAGCTAGTGTTGGTGGTGATTAGCTAACTAGAATGAGTTTGAAGATGATGATGTGTGCTACACTATGAATATGATGATTAAATAGCTCCTGTTGGTGGTAATGACTATGATGATGATTAAATAGCTTGTGTTGGCGGATTAGATTCAAGTGGAGGCAACATGTGGTGCACATTGAAAATACTACTAGTCCAAACTAGATCAAGTTTGGATTAGTAGTATACTTTTGACATACACCACATGTTGCCTCCACTTGAACCTAATCCATATTCATTTGACACACTGTTATGGACATATTGATATAACAACCTCATAATTGGTATTGTACCAAAATTTATATAACAGCGTATAAATACACTAAAAATTAAAAAATGAGAAAAAAAATACTAGTAGCGATGGAGAGTAAACACACTACTACTAGCTATATTAGCAGTAGCGCGGGAGTGAACAAACGCCGCGCTACTAGTGGGCATTAAACCCGCGCTACTACTAGGGTTTTCCCTAGTAGTGTGATGTTCATTTGCCACTGCAAAGTCATGTTGCACCGTTGCAGTCAGCCACGCGGCTGCATCGAGGATGGTCAGCGTTATTGCAAGTTGGACGTGTGATGTTGTAGGGTCGGCCGGAGCTGGCGCAAGGCTGGTTGGCCTTTTTTTTTTTCTTCCCCCCCCCCCCCCCCCCCCCCCCCCCCTCTTTTTTTTTGCTGCAAGGCCGGACCAACATGCTACAATGCCTCAATGCCTGGCCACTGTTGGTGCAAAGTCAGACCATGGATGGCTTGCTATCTCGGTCACGTTGGCATGCTGACCTAGTTCTGGAGTTGATTGGCCTGGCATAGTTTTTCTTCTTCTGAGAATTAGCACAGGTTTAACCAGTCTCGTGGGCCCTTGATACGCAATGGATGTGTGAAAACAGTGCCATGTAGCCTAGACGCACTTGAATGAACGAAGAAACGAACTGGGCGGACCGACTCGGGTGGATCCGGTTGGGTAGAACGACCGACTCCCTAATGACCCGGCTGTGCCGCCCAGGGATACACATACGTCCGGCTAAATAATAGGAGGGTGGGAGGTATATTGGTAAAACATAAGGTCCGTAACTGTAAATTACAGATAAAGTATTTAATATCCTTTCATTCATATTGTATTTTATATTTAATGGACAGGCCTTTTGCAGTGTCCGGTTCAATCCGATCACATTAATTGGACCGGACACTGCAAAAGGCCCGTCACATTGTAAGACGTCAGAACCGGACGAGCTCCGGTTAAAGATGGCTGCGCCCGCAAAGCACCACGAAGCCAGCGTCTCCCACGGACATTCAGCCCCCCATCTCTCTCTGCCCCCGCCTGGCTGCACAGCTCGAGGTACGTCTCTAGTAGTTCCTCCCTTCGCTGATCTTCTTCAAGAACAAGCGTTGCACGCGCTGGAGGCCGGACATTCAGCGGGTGGAGGCGGAGGGCGGGATACACGGACGCCGGGAGCGCGAGGAAAGACCCGCGCGCGCGCGACGTGTCCATGGCCGAGCTCGTGGAGGGAGACGCGGGACGCCGTAGGGGAGTGGCAGCGAGGTGCGTGACGTGCGTCCAATGCGGGGAGGTGGACGACAGTGCGGCCGCGGCGAGAGCTAGGTGCGGGAGGAGGACGGAAGGGGGAGCGAGGTCCGCTGAAGATGGTGACGGTGGTGAAGGAGGAGGTGGATGCGGAGGCGGGTGGAGGTGGCACAGAGGTCTACCGCGCCAGCGCCGGCTTCCCGCCGTGCACGGCCGGAACTTTGGGTAAATGTCAGAGAAGAGGGGGGAACGGGGGACGGGGGGCGGCGGGGGAGAGCTCAAGGACGTCCATTCCCTTCCATGGCGGCAGGAGTGAGGGGGTGGGAGGAATTTCTTGGAGTCTGTCATATGAACTTGCTCGTGCTCACCGCCTGCACTCTGCTCTAACTGTATGCATTGCAGACAGAGCTTCAGACTTTTGATCCAATGGAGCACATCTGGAGACAGAGCTTCTCTCGCATATCTTCTTGATGCTGCTGCTACCATGAAGAAGTACAAACGGATAGATGGAAGCTGTAGATGCCAACACTAGTAGTTGCCAGGTGGTGAACGAGGAGCTGGATGCAGAGGCTGGTGGAGGTGAAACAGAGGTCTAGCGTGCCAGCGCCGGCGACTGAATTCTGTTGGATTTCTCGAATGCGATCCAAGCTCGCTTGATCTTAGCAAGTCTGACTTGTCTAATACGTGCTCAAGAACCAGACTTGTTTAATACTTGATCTTAGCTCACTGTACAATTTTCGCTGCGGATTCATCAAAAACCCAACGTGAATTTAACATGTATTTCGTTGTTCTTGCTGTCAGATGGACACTGAATCTTCTCCGGCGTTGAACTGTTGGAATGTACCCCAAGATGAGCTGTTGGATGATCTGAAACAACTGTTGGAAGAAGAAGAGGAAAAAGGTACATGCTAGTTTCTTACTGCTGTCCGAACTTTGTTACAGAAGAAAACAACTGTATCTATGCATGGTTTCAGACTTCAATGGAGGCCAACCTGCAGCTCCACTCGATCCTCTTACTTACATGAATGATATGATTTTGCCTCACGACCCGGCGCCAGCCGCCATGCTGAGAGGGAGAGAGGGGGCCTGCGCCGCCTCGACGGTAGGCCTGACAGGTACTGTATGAACTGTGAATGATCCAGTAGCAACGCTGCATTACACCACTTGTCATTTGACTACACTAGTTACCCCCGCAAACAAATGGACTCAACTAGTTCAGTGCACATGCTATGTGATTAATTCAGTGCAAATGGACACAATTCTCCCGGATACGCCTTCTGCAAGCGATGAACCTGCAGCTCCACTCGGTCCCCTGACTTACATGAATGAGCCAGAGAGAGAGGGGCACTGTGCCGCCCCAACGGAAAGAGGAGGTCCTCATATGAGAAGAACATGTTCTCAGGTGTGCACTCTTTTGAGATTAAGAATTTCCATCTGTTATTAATTCATCAAGGGGAAACAGCCAAAGAATTAGTTGGTGTTGGTTGTTTTAACAGGTGAAGTCTTGCCACCGGGATGCACATTCTGCAAGTGAAGGCCGAAGAACCACCACGCATTGGACACACCCCGAGGTTAACAGACTGATTGCTGGTGTTGAAGAATTTGGTCAGTCAGGGTGGTCTGAGATTAAGAAGAAACATTTTCCAGACCCAGCTCCAACTCCAAGGGCTCCAGCTCCAAGGGCTCGAACTCCAGGGGACCTCAAGGTAAATTAGTCTGGTGATACATTCTGAGATGGATATTGCCATGCACTGAATGAATGATGGATGCCGTCTGTAACTATTTGTTCTATCTCACATTTTCTGTTTCTCCATCTTTTGTTTGTCTCATCGGCACCCCCTCTAGTTCTTTGTTCTAGGTCCCATACTAATACCAATCTATCATTTGTATTCAGGACAAATGGAGAAATATGCGGAAAGCATGCATGGTAAGACCTGCCTCTGAAAGAAAGTGCACTTCAAAGCTCTTGAACTAATTGTGGGGCACCACTGATTTTCATTTCTTGCATTTTCTTAAATTGCAGGGAGATGCACAAACAAGATGCTATCATCCTCTTAAAAATAAGCAGATTAAACAAATCAAGAAGATATTAGGGATACTGATGAACGAATCAAGAAGATATTAGGGATACATGATGAACGATGCGAAGAACCCGTGTCCAAACTGATCAATGATATGGAGTTGTTGTTTAGGACTCTTGGTGTACAAAGTAGACAGTAGTTAGACTGAACATTTCTAAGTACCTTGTAATGTTTAGTACTCTCTTACTAATGATGTGGAGGGATGATGTGTAGACATGTGGAAGGGATCATGTTACTATTGCGCAAGCATGGCAAGCAAAAGGATCTTAAGGATGACTCAAATATGCTTCTACATTCTGGTTCCAAAATAGTACAAGGATATTCTGCACATGAGAACTGTTTCTGCGAGTTCAAATTATTTCAAAATAATCGCTAAGCAGCTTGAGCTCTAGAACCAGTGCACAGAAAACAAAGGATGGTGGACTGTTCTACAACATAAATCATCCAAAGAAACCAGTCATCACACATTAAGTCTGTCAAAAATGGCATCCAGTACACATTACTGAACCCTGAACAGAATTTGGTCTCCAAGATTAAAAAAATCGACTAAACAATGGCACCAAGTACAAAATATAACCTTGAACGGAAATGACCTTAAGTTCATTTTAAGTTTTTGACTAAACAAGCAAATCGAAGCACTATGATCAGTTCAGCACAACACACTGATCAGTTTATTATGCATGGTCCTTCGGATTTCTTATGCATAGTCATGTGGTTTCTTCTCCACCCCATCTGGAGAGAATACATTGTGTCGCCCTATTCGTCACTTCATGCTAACTCGGCCCTCCATCGATCCGTTGCACCACCATATTGGAATGAGCACGAGATCCCATGTTTCACGCTGACCTTCAGGAAATGGATCGATATACCTACATCTTGTATCGAACCAAGGGATCCCATCCCCATGTTCCACCCTGGCTTCAAAAGAATGAACAAATGAGTCTGGAAGATTCAGCTACCAACATATCTTAATATACGATAAGATAAATATTAACAGTATCTTGTCATGCACATTAAGTAAAATACTCCCTCCGCTTTTATTTACTCCGCATATTAGTTTTGGTCAAAGTCAAGCTTTACAAACTTTGACAAAGTTTATAGATAAAAATATTAACATATACAATAACAATCAATACCATTAGATTCGTTGTTGAATGTACTTCCACATTATATAGATTTGTTATGCTAAATATTTATATTCATTTCTATAAATTTGGTCAAACTTTACAAAGTTTGACTTCACTCTAATATGCGGAGTAAATAAAAACGGAGGGAGTACAAATCTTGATGTAAAACAACTAAGCGTCTGATAATTTGTGTTTTCTTTAGATTCATTTGTGGAATTATGCAAGATGCTCATGCAGCTACACCATTGTTTCATGAATAGTTTAGCAGAGAAGAGTGCATCAAGGCAAAATAATAAATACAAATGAAAAGCATGCATGAAAATAACCATGTTGGCACATCAAAACAGAAAATGGTGACCTACATAATCTCTTGAATAGTTACTACTCCAACAAGTACATGTCGATATATGGTGTCAGCGTGTGTACTGTGTAGATCCAATAACAAAATAGAATGATTTTCAGATAATGTCATCTTCATGACATTCACTACAGAAATGAGGAATATATGACTAATCTGGTTTTTGTGTTGTAGCATAGGGAACTGAGATGAGCTGTTCTTTGTACAAAGAGTAGGCATTAGTAAAAAAATAAATTAACAAGCTATACAACTGAACCAAACTTGCAGACCTATCAGAGGGAATTTAAATGGGCAAAGGATGCTTGGATTAAGGATTGGAGGCCGTCGGTAGTTAGGGATTATGCTGGTTGTCCCATACGTTGGCAGGAGGAACGGGGATGTATGGAGTAGGTCCTCGTCTCTGGAAGTCCATCCATGGACGACGACAGCACCTGTGAAGAAAGATCTAATGTATTATGCAAGATATTTTCTCATAGATACAGTGTAATATATCTCTCAGGTAAGAAAAATTGCAGAAAAGCTAGCTAGTAGCCTACTACAGATATAGTATATGGTACCCCCAGTGAGCGGTAAACCATGATACCTTTAACATCTCAGCGCATTTATTTGATCTGTTCAGGTGTTCTTACTCACAACTTCTCTTTGTACCCTTTTCTCCATCCAAGTTCGACAATCTACAGGCAACAATATAATCTTTATTATTCACAAATAAAAATGCCTTTGACAATTCTGTAGTCACTGGAAGGTAATAATACACTCAACCCAAGTAAACCTACATATGGTGCCCACAAATATACTGTAAATTGTCATATCACAAATTATGACAGCATATTGGTTATTCTAAGCATATCAAATAGATACAGCAACAGCATTTTTTGCCATATTATTTGTCGTGGTTCTAACTCTGACAGTGATGTAGGGGGGTGTGTATGGAGAGGCTAGATCTCAGCTATTGGGAAGTTGTAAACACACGAGGATTACGAGTTCAGGCCCTTCTCGGAGGAAGTAACAGCCCTACGTCTCGGTGCCCGGAGGCGGTCGATTGGATTATGTGTTTATGAATAACAGGGGTGCGAACCCTTCATACTGAGGAGGGGGGTGGCTTATATAGAGTTCGCCGGTCCTCTCCTGCCCTCAGTGATGCAGGGTTTAAGGTACATTTAAGGTTGGGAACGCCCCTAATAAAGTGCTATAATGACCATAAAGACTACTTAATAGCCGACCGTTTGCCTGCGGAGTGACTTTAGGTCTCCTGACAGTCGAGTGGTTGGCTTCGTGGTCGAGTGATAGCTTTTTGGTCGAGTGTCTTGAACCCGTCGAGTGGGATACCTTCAAGTCGATTGAAAGGTGACTTCTTCTAGGGATGTCCTTGGGTAGGGCTCCTTGGACAGGTCCGTGCCCCTACCCTAGGTACATAGCTTCATCATTAGCCCCCGAATGGATCGAGGTTAGAGTGGGGAAAGAGTTGGGGATCTTTCCGACTGGTTCTCCGGGCTACATGAGTGCCTTGTTTTGGGTCAATCGTCACGGATGACGTCATCAACCTCTTTCAGTCGCCTTGATCCATTCCAGGCCTTTCGTCGAGTGAATTTCTTTACTTGTGACATACCGAGTGTCGGCGCGAGCGGGGTCTTCTGTTTTGACAAGTTGTTCTGCAGCCCGCGGATGTCACGGGATTCGGATTTCGGGAAGCGCGCGGGACGGGAGCGGCCGCAGTAATCGGAAGCGATAAAGCGGAAGCTCCTCGATTGCCGCGCCACCTTTTCGCCACGTACTGCGCGCGCGTCTGCTGCGGGATTTGACTGGATAGCCTGGGCCTACCAGTCAGCCACTCGGGAGCGGCCTCTTATAAGTCGCCGGCTCGGGGTTTCCAAACAGTGTGCTTTCTTCTTCCTCTCTCCCTTCGCAAGTTCCTCCGCCACCTCCGCTCTCACCTTAGCGCCGCAGGCCCGTGCAAGATTTGCCGGCGACGATGGCGAAGGACAAGACATCCGCTCTGGAGCGCGCGAAGAAGGCGGCGGCGCAGGGAAAGGGGAAGAGGTCTGCTCGGGGCGGATCCTCCTCAAGGTCTGCTCTGCCCCGAGGCTGGATCCAGGGCGATTGGATGCCGTCGGTGATTCGGCAAGAAGATCTCGACGACATGGTCGAGGGGGGAGTCATTCCCCACGAGGCTGCGCGTCTTCCTGGGAGAGAGATCGAACCTCAACCCCGCGACGGTGAGTGCGTGCTCCTAGCCACCCATGTCGACCGCGGGTTTTCTCTGCCGCCCCACCCTTTTTTCCGGAGCTTCCTGAACTTCTTCGGAGCGCAGCTCCACCACTTCACTCCCAACTCCATCGTATACCTTGCTGCTTTCATCTCCATGTGTGAGGGTTTCTTGGGTTGCCGCCCCCATTGGGGACTCTTCAAGCACATCTTTACCTGCCGTTCCCAATCGGTCAAGAAGGCCAAGTCGAGTGACGAAAGGACGCAGGTGATCCAGCTGTGCGGGGGCCTGGTGATCCAGACGAGGGGAAAGAGTTGTTTTCCATCTATCACTTTCCCGGAGTCGGTCCGCGGTTGGCAGGCGACCTGGTTCTACTGTCAAGACCAGGCGACCCCAGGACAGTCGACTGGTCTTCCCCCTTTCTCTCTCGACAGAGCTGAAAAACCTGCTTCTCTGAAAGTGACGCCGGAGGAAAAGGCCCAAGTCAAAGTGCTGGCTGGTCGAGTGGTTGAGCTTGTCCGTGAGGGCGTGACTGGTATGGACTTGCTGGAGATCTTCCTCCGGAGGCGCATCCAACCGCTCCAGGCTCATGACCACCCGATGTGGCTGTACTCGGGTCTCGACGACACCACTCGGGTCCACCCGGAGGAGGTCACTGACGAGATGCTGGAGGGGTGGCTGTCGAGCATCATGGGGAACAAAGACAACCCTCGAGGAGCCAGGAGGGTTGTTCCATTCGACAACTCATATGAAGTGGATCAGGTCTGACTTTATGCTCCTGACTGAGATCTTGTTTTCTTCATTGGTCTTCTTTGAGTAGGTCGATTGACCTTCGTCTTATCCGTTGTTTTCCAGGTGACTACCGAGATGTACTCGACGCCCAACGGGGCACAGGAGCCAACTGAGGAAGGGGAGGCGAGCGGAGGTGAGAGTGGAGATGAACAAGGCGAGTGGGAGTCCGACGGTGAAGGAGAGGGAGACGACAACGTTGACTCCAGTGAAGAGGAGGAGGAGGAGGTTGAACCCCCCCGCCCGGAGGGGCGATCGAAGCTCACACACGATCCAGCGCGGGAACGTGGCAAGGCGACTGCTCCCGTTGGGCAGTCGTCGAAACGCCCTCGGGACTCTTCTCCTACGCCGACTGGGAAGGCTCCCAAGCACCCACGCGCGACGCCGTCCAAGCCGCCCAAGGCTCTGCCCAAGATGAAGATGGCTGTCCCTACCATTTCCGGGTAATAACAAAACTTGCTTTCCTTTGTCGACCGTGGACAGACCTTTGGTCGATTCATTGAGCCAACTGACTGACTTTTGAGATTTGCAGCGCTGCTACTTCTGAGATCTCTGCCAAGGACGACGACCAAGAGATGGAGGATGCTGTTACCTCCAACCCTGGTATGATTACTGACGTTTCGCTTTGAGTCGACTGAACATTTATTGCAACTTTGGTCGATTAAACGTTTTCCTTGTAGCTCCTCCTCATGTTATCGACCTCCCGGATGACGACGACAACGAACCGCTGAGAGTGAGGAGGAACAAGAGGGCGTCGGCTGACAAGACCCCCCAATCCGCTCCGGCGTCTGAGACCGTAGCTCGGGATGGTGGTGACACCACTCGGGCTTCTGTGACTTTCGCCATTCCTCTGACGAGTGTGCGGCCCTCGATGTCGACTGCGGATCCGTCTTCGCTTTTTGCCGCATACCCCGTCCCTGAGGACCAAGCGGCTGCTGCAAAAGAGGTTATACGCCAGGCGGGGATCATGAAGGAGCAAGTGAAGGTGGCTCGGGAGGCCAGCCAAGCAGCTTACGACGCAAGTTCGGCTCTTCAGAGTAACGTCCAGGTCAGTCGACTCAGCACTTGGTCTGTTCATGATATGCTGTTTGAAGAATCTCTTTTCCGAAGATCTTTGTATCTGTACACCCACTGGGTGTGTTTTACAATGGGGGCACGCTGAGTGCACCCACTAGGTGTAGTCCCCGAGACTACGGTGGACTGCTGGCAGTCGACTGGAGTCTTTATATTGTGTTGCTGTAGCTGTATTTCTTCACTCGGTCTGGTCAGGCCATGTCGAATGGGACTGTATCCGGTCGACTGCAGGCAGTCGACTTTTTTTTTACAGTGGGGGCACGCTGAGTGCACCCACTGGGTGTAGTCCCCGAGACTACTGTCGAATGTTCTTGATTCGGCTGTAGTCTTAGAAACGTCATCATTGTCTCTTAGTTGCTCGGAAGCAACTTGTCTTGGACGTCTGTCGACTGATTTTTCTTTTTGCAGAAATCTTGCGAACTTGTAGCTCGCTATACTGAGCTGGAGAATCAGCAGATCCAGCTCAACCTTAACTTGAAGCTTGCTCAGGAGAATTTGAAGAAGGCGCAGGAAGAAGCAAAAGGTATGGCTGGTGAGGTTCTCCATTCTTGACGAGTGGCTTTTCTTTCTTGTCCATTCTTGATGTTGATTTCACTCGATGCACCGCAGATAAACTGGAGGAAGCTCTAAAGAAGAAGGATCAAGATCTTGCAGAGGCACAGAAGGAGGTCTTGAACAAAGCGAGGCTTGCTGAAGAGAAACTGGCTTCGGTCGGAGCTCTTGAGTAGGAGAACTCCAGACTGAAAGCTGCTCTCGAGGTAGCCAATCAAGAGGTCAGCCGACTGAAGAACGACAACGTGGCTCTGCACGACAAGGCAGGTGAGCTGGCGGGGAAGAGGAACGATCTGGAGGCTTATCTCGGTGGACTCGCCAAGAAGCTGTTCGTCGTGCTCGAAGGTAATTACTCTGCCCCGACTGTCTTGCAGTTACCAAGTCTGTGTAGGGTCACTGTCTTATTCTTGAATCGTGTTTGCATAATTCTGTCAGAACTTTGAAGAGGAGACCAGTCGAGTGGAGCCAGGCTTGGACCCTGCTAACTCCCTTGTGAAGGATGAGGCTGCAATGAACGTGCTCCGTCTGGAGTCTCGTATTGCCAGCGTGGTTGACTATCTTGCTCGACTGAAGGTTGCGATGTCGCGGATCGAAACAACACTCTGGCCTGGGATGACGCTTCAGAACGACCTCGAGTCCCTGATGGCTCGACTTAATGAAGTCCCAGGTCGAGTGGCGGAATGGAAGAAATCTTCTGCTAGATGTGGTGCTGATGTCGCTCTGTCTCTGGTCCGCGTCCATTGCAAGGAGGCACGAGAAGAAAAGCTGGCCGCTATCCAAGTTGCCAATACCAGGAAGCACAACTTTCAAGACTTCATGGAGACTTTCATTGCTGCTGCCACTCGTATTGCAGACGGGATCGACTTGGACGAGTTCGTCGCCCCTTCCAGTCCTCCTCCTGAGGAATGAAAAACTTTTATGCTTCACTTTAAATTTGCCTCGGAATGCCGAGTGGATTTGTAACCGTTAAACTCCGCCGAGCCGAGGGCTCGAGTACTTTGATCCGAGGTCTGGGACCTTTTAGGCTTTATCTGATCTTGATTTCTCGTTGAATATCTTCATGATTTGATTCGTCGAGTGGAACTTGATCTTCACTCGGAATAACCTTGTATTTGCGGCGCAACTCCGAAGGAGAAGGTAGCAGTCGACTTGCGCCTCGTCGTCCTTGCGGATTGGGTTGTGTCCTGTACTTAGGCGAGCGCTGGACTGCAGCTAAGCCTCCGAGTGGGAGGTTTGCTCTCCACTCGGTAGGATTTTTAAATACTTAGGCGAGCGCTGGGCTGCAGCTAAGCCCCCGAGTGGGAGGTTTGCTCTCCACTCGGTAGGATTTTTAAACACTTAGGCGAGCACTGGGCTGCAGCTAAGCCCCCGAGTGGGAGGTTTGCTCTCCACTCGGTAGGATTTTTAAACACTTAGGCGAGCACTGGGCTGCAGCTAAGCCCCCGAGTGGGAGGTTTGCTCTCACTCGGTAGGATTTTTAAACACTTAGGCGAGCATTGGGCTGCAGCTAAGCCCCCGAGTGGGAGGTTTGCTCTCACTCGGTAGGATTTTTAAACACTTAGGCGAGCACTGGGCTGCAGCTAAGCCCCCGAGTGGGAGGTTTGCTCTCACTCGGTAGGATTTTTAAACACTTAGGCGAGCACTGGGCTGCAGCTAAGCCCCCGAGTGGGAGGATTGCTCTCCACTCGGTAGGATTTTTTCAAACTTAGGCGAGTGTCTGACTGCATCTAAGTCTCTAGGTGGGAGAACTTAGGCGAGTACTGGACTGCAGCTAAGCCCCCGAGTGGGGGGATTGCTCTCCACTCGGTAGGATTTTTTTAAACTTAGGCGAGTGCCTGACTGCAGCTAAGTCTCTAAGTGGGAGAACTTAGGCGAGTACTGGACTGCAGCTAAGCCCCCGAGTGGGAGGATTGCTCTCCACTCGGTAGGATTTTTCAAACTTAGGCGAGCACTGGGCTGCAGCTAAGCCCCCGAGTGGGAGGTTTGCTCGCCACTCGGTAGGATTTTTAAACACTTAGGCGAGCACTGGGCTGCAACTAAGCTCCCGAGTGGGAGGATTGCTCTCCACTCGGTAGGATTTTTTCAAACTTAGGCGAGTGCCTGACTGCAGCTAAGTCTCTAGGTGGGAGAACTTAGGCGGGTACTGGACTGCAGCTAAGCCCCCGAGTGGGAGGATTGCTCTCCACTCGGTAGGATTTTTTCAAACTTAGGCAAGTGCCTGACTGCAGCTAAGTCTCTAGGTGGGAGAACTTAGGCGAGTACGGGACTGCAGCTAAGCCCCCGAGTGGGAGGATTGCTCTCCACTCGGTAGGATTTTTAAACACTTAGGCGAGCACTGGGCTGCAGCTAAGCCCCCGAGTGGGAGTCTGGCTCTTCACTCGGTAGGATTTTTGAACACTTAGGTAAGCACTGGGCTGCAGCTAAGCCCCTGAGTGGGAGTCTGGCTCTCCACTCGGTAGGATTTTTCAAACTTAGGCGGAACGGATTCGCAGCTAAGTCACCCACTAGGGGATTTCGTATGCAAACAAAAGTGACAGCAATTATTGAAACACTCTTGTCTTTGGTAAAAATAAACTGCAGAATTTTTTTCTTATTACATCTCGTCCAAGGGAGAACTCAAGTGTAAAAGGGGCGGAGCAGTTCCGCATTCCAAGCTTGTGGCTCGTCGATCTGGCGATCAACATTGTAGAGGTGATATGCTCCATTGTGGAGGACTCTGGTGACGATGAAGGGGCCTTCCCAAGTAGGAGCAAGTTTGTGTGGTTTCTGCTGATCCACTCGGAGGACCAAATCTCCTTCTTGGAAGGCTCGGCTCTTCACATTTCTGGCATGGAATCGACGCAAGTCTTGCTGATAGATGGTCGATCTGATCATAGCCATTTCCCTCTCCTCCTCTAGGAGGTAGACTGCGTCTCGCCGGGCTTGCTCTGCTTCGTCTTCGTTATAAAGCTCGACTCTGGGGGCGTTGTGAAGTAGATCGCTCGGCAGGACGGCTTCGGCTCCGTAAACCAGAAAGAATGGCGTTCTTCCAGTCGACCGGTTCGGGGTGGTCCTCAGTCCCCACAAAACTGACGGAAGCTTGTCGACCCAAGCGCCTGCTGCGTGCTTGAGATCACGCATCAGTCGAGGCTTCAGTCCTTTGAGGATTAGACCATTTGCTCTTTCAGCTTGTCCATTCGACTGGGGATGCGCGACCGACGCGTAGTCGACTCGTGTGCCTTGAGAGGCGCAAAAAGCTCTGAACTTGTCTGAATCGAAGTTTGACCCATTGTCAGTGATGATGCTATGCAGGACCCCGTATCTGAATATCAACTCTCTGACGAAACTGATAGCAGTGCTAGCATCAAGATTTTTGATAGGCTTGGCTTCAATCCATTTGGTAAACTTGTCGACTGCCACAAGCACATGTGTGAATCCGCTCCTGCCTGTTCTCAGTGGACCAACCATGTCCAGTCCCCAAACAGCGAAGGGCCAGACGAGTGGAATGGTCCTCAGAGCTGATGCTGGCTTGTGCGACACGTTGGAGTAGAACTGGCAGCCTTCACACTTGTCGACTATCTCTTTCGCCATTTCGTTTGCCCTGGGCCAGAAAAAACCCGCTCGGTATGCTTTGGCCACAATGGTCCGAGAGGACGCATGGTGACCACAGGTCCCCGAGTGGATATCATCAAGGATCATCTGACCTTCTTCTGGCGCTATGCACTTCTGACCGATTCCAGTTGCGCTTTCTCTATACAGCTGTCCTTTTATGACTGTGAAAGCTTTAGATCGACGGACGATCTGTCGAGCCTCTTCTTCGTCCTCTGGAAGTTCTTTCCTCAAGATATACGCGATGTATGGTATCGTCCAGTCGGGAGTGATAGGCAAGACCTCCATGACTAGGTCGACCACAGCAGGAATTTCGACTTCAGTTGGATCTGTGGCACTTTTCGGTTGCGGGGCTTCTTCTGTAAAAGGATCCTCCTGGACCGACGGCGAGCGGATGTGCTCCAAAAACACATTGCTGGGAATGGCTTCTCTCTTGGAGCCTATCTTTGCCAGATCATCAGCTGCTTGATTTTTCAGTCGGGGGATGTGATGAAGCTCTAACCCCTCGAATTTCTTTTCTAACTTTCTTACTGCGTTGCAGTAGCCAGTCATAGCTGGGCTTCTGACGTCCCACTCCTTCATCACCTGATTGACCACCAAATCTGAGTCGCCATAGACCATGAGGTGCCGGACGCCGAGTGAAATGGCCATGCGCAACCCATACAAGAGTGCTTCATATTCTGCTTCATTATTGGAGGAATCGAAGTGAATCTGGAGAACGTATCTGAGCTTATCTCCTCGGGGGGAGACCAATACTACCCCAGCATGGAACCATTCAGCATCTTAGATCCATCGAAGAACATGGTCCAGTGCTCCGAGTGAACTTGAGTCGGAAGTTGCTGTTCAATCCACTCGGCGACGAAATCTACAATTGCTTGGGACTTGATAGCCTTCTTTGCTTCAAACTTGATATCTAGGGGAAGGAGTTCAATCGCCCACTTCGCCACTCGACCAGTTGCATCTCTGTTGTGCAAAATCTCTGACAGCGGAGCATCGCTGACGACTGTAATGGAATGGTCAGAGAAGTAGTGTGCAACCTTCTTCGTGGTCATGTAAATCCCATATACAAGCTTCTGGTAATGGGGATATCTTTGCTTCGAAGGAGTCAAAACTTCAGACACATAATATACTGGGCGCTGGACTCTGAAGGCCTTTCCTTCTTCCCGCTCGATCGTAAGTACTATACTGACAACTTGTCCCGTGGCCGCAATGTAAAGCAGCAGAGGCTCTTTACTGATTGGGGCAGCAAGCACCGGCTGGGTGGAGAGCAGAGCTTTGAGCTCTGCGAACGCTGCAACAGCTGTAAGCTTCTGGACATCGTGTACACGCACAGGGCGCTTCATCCAGAGTATGGTGCCAACTTTCTCGGGATTGGCGTCGATTCCTCGTTTGGAAACGAGGAAACCGAGTAACTTTCCACCTGGAACTCCGAATGTGCACTTTGATGGATTGAGCTTGATATCATATCTCCTGAGGTTAGCAAAGGTTTTGGCAAGGTCAGTCAGTAGGTCGGAACCTTTCCGTCACTTAACCACAATATCATCCATGTATGCTTCTACGTTCCGACTGATCTGAGTGAGCAAACACTTCTGAATCATCCTCATGAACGTGGCTCCAGCATTCTTGAGGCCGAAGGGCATGGTGATGTAACAAAAGCATCCGAATGGGGTGATGAAAGCCGTTTTGATCTCGTCGGGTCCATACAGACGGATCTGATGGTACCCTGAATAAGCATCTAGAAAAGACAAACGCTCACACCCCGCCGTCGAGTCAACTACCTGGTCGATGCGGGGGAGAGGGAAATGATCTTTCGGGCAGGCCCGATTGATATGTTTAAAGTCAATGCACATGCGAAGTGACTTGTCCTTCTTGGGGACCATGACAACATTGGCGAGCCACTCGGAGTGGTAAATCTCTTGGATGAACTCCGCTGCTAAGAGCCGAGCCACCTCCTCGCCAATAGCTTTCCTCTTCTGGACGGCGGACCGTCGAAGATGTTCTTTCACAGGCTTGAACTTCGGGTCGACTCGTAGACGGTGCTCAGCCAGCCCCCTGGGAACTCCAGGCATGTCAGAAGGCTTCCATGCGAAGATGTCCCAGTTCTCACGGAGGAACTGGATGAGCGCTTCTTCCTATTTGGAGTCGAGCGTCGTTGAGATGTGAGTCGGAGCAGCATCGGGGTCGGTCGGGTGAATGTGAACTGGTTTAGTTTCACCGGACGACTGAAAGGCTGATTCTGAGGCTGGCTTCTTGGCTCGCAGCAATTCACTCGGATCAGCAGTCTTCTGGTACTCTTGCAGTTCGACTACCGACATCTGAGCATCAGCGATCTTTGATCCTTTCTGAAAACACTCTTCTGCCTTCTTCCGATTGCCTGTAACAGTGATCACACCTTTGGGACCAGGCATCTTCAATTTGAGATACACATAACATGGTCGAGCCATGAAGCGTGCGTAAGCTGGCCTGCCCAAAATGGCATGATAAGCACTTTGGAAGTCCACAACCTCGAATGTCAACTTTTCCTTGCGGTAATTCTTTGAATCACCGAAAACCACATCAAGAGCGATCTGGCCGAGTGATTCGGCTTTCTTCCCAGGAATGATCCCGTGGAAGCTCATGTTACTGGTACTGAGCCTGGACATCGGAATGCCCATTCCTTTCAATGTTTCAGCATACAATATGTTCAGGCCACTGCCACCATCCATCAGGACTTTGGTCAGTCGAGTGCCTTCGACAACTGGGTCGACCACCAAAGCTTGCCTCCCAGGGGTGGCAATGTGCGTAGGGTGATCAGACTGGTCGAATGTGATGGCAGTCTGAGACCACTTCAGATAACTGGGTGTTGCCGGAGCAACCATATTCACCTCACGGTTAATGACTTTCAGTCGACTTTTGCTTTCGACATCAGCAAAAATCATCAGGGTGGAATTGATTTGGGGGTATTCATCGTCACTATCTTCCTTGTCCTCAACTCTGTCCGACTCTTTTTCCTTATCTTTGGACTGTTTGCCCTGAAACTGCTGGATCAGGAGCCGGCACTGTCGAGTGGTATGCTTTGGGTAAATAAAATTACCCTCTTCATCTTTCTTGGTGTTGATGTGACATGGCAGATCCAAAACATCATTTCCGTCTTGATCCTTGACTTTCTTGGGCTTCCAGGGGCCATTGGGTTTTCCCTTGAAATTTCTCTGGGTTACGGCCAGGGCCTCCCCAGGGGCGGCTGGCTCGGCCTTCCGCTTCTGTTTCCGACTGGAGTTTCCTCCGGTTTCTTAGGCGACTGCCTTGTGCTTGCCACTCCGGAGCCGATCTTCGTCTTCACCATTAGCGTATTTGGTGGCAATCTCCATCATCCGGTTCAGAGACATCTCTCCAGTTCGACCGAACTTCAGATTCAATTCTCTGTATTTAACGCCTTCTTTAAATGCACAAACTGCTTGATGGTCAGGCACATTCTCAACTGTGTGATGCAACGTGATCCACCTCTGGATGTAATCCCTCAGAGTTTCATTCGGTATCTGTACGCAAGAACGCAATTCTGTAAGGCCTGCGGGTCGCTTGCATGTTCCCTCAAAGGTTGTGACAAACACTCGGGAGAGGTCCTCCCAAGTGTAGATGCTGCTGGGTGCCAACTGATTTAGCCACGCTCTGGCTGAGCCCTCTAACATGAGAGGCAAATGCTTCATGGCCACCTCATCATTGCCGCCGCCAATCTGTACAGCCACTCGGTAATCTTCGAGCCAAGTGTCAGGCTTAGACTCACCGGTGAACTTGCTGACTCCAGTCGCCAACCTGAAGTTGGGAGGAATCACTGCAGCTCTGATGGCTCGACTGAAATACTCTGGCCCCGAAACATGTACTCTGCTGCTGGCAGGCGCATCTCTGTTGTGGCCTTCCCGATGAGCTCTGTTCCTGTCAACCAAACCTTGAACGAGGATAGATCTCGCGTCAAAGTCTGGGTCCCTAGGGTCGACTGGAATCCTCTGCCCAACACTATGAGGGCGCCTGTCATCTCGATGGCGAGGCGCATATGACCCACTCCTCGGGGGAGGGGTTGGCACTCGACGTCGATCATCACGATTGGATCGGTGATCATACTGCTCATTCCTTCTGTACTGATCATGCCGGTCACCATGTCCCTCACGCCTCGGGGGCGATCTCGGGCTGTGAGCCGACTGGACTGTATCTGTTGCAACGGATCGACTGTGGATCCTATTCCGCGACTGAGAAACAGCGGAATTCTGGTTTCCCGCCGCCCGGAGCAACGCTCTGATCTGCAACAAGCCCCTGCCAGCCTCCGACTGGGAGGGCTGAATCGATTCTGCTATACGGGCCGCGGCGGCCAAATTCTGAACTGGGGTTCGGTATACCTGCGTCGGCGGGAAGAGCTGACGTCGACTAGACTCGGGAGCCCGCTGACACGCTTGCTCGTCGAGTGCTCGCTGGAGATTCTCCAGTCGAGTGCGCTCGGCCAAGTTAGCCAAGCGCGCGTCCTCCAAGGCCCGGGCCTCGGGGGTCTCTCCGACGATAGGAGTGTGGAGCGCGTCCATGTTCCGGCGGCGAAGCTCCTCTCGCTGTAATGACGTGAGAGGTTCGGGGAGATACTCATCGTGGGGATGCGATGGGTCGCCCCCACCCGCGCCTCCATCAGCGCGAGGGAAACCGGGAGGACTGTGCGTTCCATCGACCGCCAGAACCTCAGCCGCTGGGTCGCTGCTGTCGCACTCGGATGCGGTCTCCGCGGAGCCAGTCGAACAGGCCGCAGAGGGATTCGTCGGGCTCGATTGCCGCGACTTGTGGGGCGGCCGACTGGCGAGCCACGGCATGCCTCACCCACCTCTGAAGTCTCAACCGACCGGAGCGCTTGCGCTGGTGGGAGACAGAGCGGGGAGACGACACGGGGGCCTACCGATATTGGGTCGACGGCTGCCGCAGGAGGACGCCACGAACGCATGCGCGGAAGTGCGTCGCACCGCGGACGGGGAGCGCGTCGATGTCGAGTGGTGCCTCCTGAAGCCAGGCGGAGTCGTCGGCGATGAACGTGAGTGCGCCGAGGCGGATCTCGCGGCCCTCCACCAAAACTCCGCACGAAACCATGATCAAAGGGATCGGAAAAATCGCAACTTCTCCAATCAGGCGCTAAGATTCCAGCCCCACGGTGGGCGCCAACTGTCGTGGTTCTAACTCTGACAGTGATGTAGGGGGGGTGTATGGAGAGGCTAGATCTCAGCTATTGGGAAGTTGTAAACACACGAGGATTACGAGTTCAGGCCCTTCTCAGAGGAAGTAACAGCCCTACGTCTCAGTGCCCGGAGGCGGTCGATTGGATTATGTGTGTATGAATAACAGGGGTGCGAACCCTTCATACTGAGGAGGGGGGTGGCTTATATAGAGTTCGCCGGCCCTCTCCTGCCCTCAGTGATGCAGGGTTTAAGGTACATTTAAGGTTGGGCGTTACTGGTAACGCCCCTAATAAAGTGCTATAATGACCATAAAGACTACTTAATAGCCGACCGTTTGCCTGCGGAGTGACTTTAGGTCTCCTGGCAGTCGAGTGGTTGGCTTCATGGTCGAGTGATAGCTTTTTGGTCGAGTGTCTTGAACCCGTCGAGTGGGATACCTTCAAGTCGATTGAAAGGTGACTTCTTCTAGGGATGTCCTTGGGTAGGGCTCCTTGGACAGGTCCGTGCCCCTACCCTAGGTACATAGCTTCATCACTATTCACTATTTAGAATTCAATAATGTATTGGTAGAGCAAATTTACAACATTCATGGATGACTTCCAGTTTGGTGGCAAAATCAGAGAAGAGAGACTAAAACAGAAGAAATTCATGAATTTTAATCTACTTACAATTCATCAGAAGATTATTCTAGAAAATAAATCTTCGATCGCAAGTAATTTTCCGGGTTGGTTATGTTTGCTCACAGTATGTTGCTATCCACTGAAAATTTATCAGGGCAGGGCAGGCAAGCGTTTTAAACTGGTGACAATCTTTTAGGAAAGGAAATAAATGTTAAGGGTATATACACTATCCAGAGCACATTAGCTCAAAATAAGGGTACAGAAACTAAATACCAGAGGTTATCTTCAACGCATCTCCAAATCAACGAGGTGTGACCGCGTCTCCAAATCTAGTGGATGTGAAGATGGTGAAAATGGCAGGAACTTCACACCATCAGAGCCAACAACAGCAACCTCCTCGGCTGGCACCAGAAAGCTCCCCGCCATTCCTGAAAGATGAACACCACAAACAAATGAAAATGATTACCAAATGAGCAGATTCTAAAGAAAGAGCCGAGCAACTGAGAAAAGGAGGCAAATCATGGTGGAGCAGGAACTAGTCGTGCGCAATGACGATGGATGGGAGGCACACCTAGACCTCGGTGAGTGACAATAACGAAGGTGGCCGAAAATCCAGAAATCGAGAGTAAGGTTGAAGATAGCAAAACATTGTGCAAAGAAAATGTGCATTCTGAAACAACACCAGGTATAACTATAGAAACTTGAAACTATTTAGATGGATAACTGCCAAGGAGAAGGCACTTCAACAACCGGGAATAGCAACTAACTACTTCATATTGAAAGATAGCATCACACAATGGCCAGAGCCCAGAGGTGCAGGTGCGCGGCCAGCCTACTGCGTTATTGCGATACTTGACTGTTTTACTACTCCGGGATCACTTTAGTCGAGGAAGGATCTCTGGGTATTGCTGATATATATACATGTTACCAAATATTATATATATGCTAGTCTCTTCTGATGCTGCAAGATGCTAGTCTTCGCTAGGATAGGCTTTTCCCCCTCTATTCTGGCATTGCTGCAGTTTAGTCCAAGGAGAAGGCACTTCAACAACCAGGAATAGCAACTAACTACTTCATATTAAAAGCTGGCATCACACATTGGCCAGAGCCCAGAGGTGCAGGTGCGCGCCAGCCTACTGCGTTCAGGGCCTGGCCTCCTCATGGCGTGCTCGTCATTGTCTTGTACAAGAAAAACACCATGCCTGCTGGTCGAGATTCTTTTGATCCACTGGTCACGATAAATGGAAGTGATTGTTCTTTTATTCAAAGAGGCTTACACTACCAATTGTAGCCTCTGAACCATATTTGTAATTTTGTATGCGTAACTTTCTAGAATGCAGTGTTCATGTTTCAGGAAATCTCTTTTCACTCCCCAAACGGGCCAGTACAGAATATTCGCATGATACCATGCTTCCCTAGTGTACTATTTGCAGAAGCTAGCAGTAGCACTAAGGTTCTTTCCTTTTATTAGTTATTACTGAAGTATGAAATGTTCTTTAAGTTAGGGCTGTTGTGCAATCCATTTCTTCCTCCAATTCACAAGGAAATAAAAAGGAAATAATGCTTTTGCACATCACTTGAAGTCCTACGGCATATAACCGGAGCGGTAGAAATTGCAGCCATATGCTTATGCCTTGGCAATTATTAGAGGGTAATACTAATACATAGATCAAATATGGTAATAATTAGAAACACAGTGTTGCAACTATTAGAGGGTAATACATAGATCAAATATGCTAATCAGAGATTTTAAAAAACCGTGATGTCGCTGGAGCTAAACAATAAACAAACTGGCTTATTCTACATCAGGTTGCAGCGGATTCCAATAAATTAGTTTTGGTGTTATACAACTTCCTCTTCAGGGAGGGAGGGGAAACTAGAAACAATTAATTTCTTTTATTGCTCTTTAGTACTTTATTAAGAATGACCCCCCCCCCCCCCCCCCCCCAACACACACACACACACAAAATTGGGCCTGTATTCCAGGGAGGCCAGAAGCTCGCCCATATACCCCCTGGGGCGCATAACCTCCTCCCTACCCCTCACATGTATCATATTTTTTGCCAAGTCAACTTTTAATCGCATCAACTTGAGCATTATATGGAGAGACCATGCCGATGCTGAGCCCTTTTCCAAGCTGCAGAACAAACTTAAGTGGCTGCTAACTGATCTTAAGGGATCAATTTTTGGACATGGCTACTGAAAGAATCGGTTCAGCAAATTTAAGTTGATTCTATATCACCAAATCATTGACATATTATTGCTTTTCCACTACGAAGTCTGAAGATAATGAAGGTTAGAAAAGCGGGTCCATACAGTGGCGGATAACACTGCTAGAGCATAATGTTTCATCTTTCATGTCATCTACCTAATGTTCTCTTTTTTAAACTAAAAATGCAACATTGTCTACCAAACAGGGCAGTCGAATTGAAATTTCATAAAGCTGGATTGATGCAATTACCATACCATGAGGTACACACAGGAAACTGGACCCTCGAACATACGCTATTGTAGTGAACGCCATTCTACCAATGAAGGTTATACAGTATGCAAGACAAGAACGGCAGACCACGTAAGCTTTAAAGATCCCACGTTATAGTAGCCAAGCAGCTTCATAAAAGAATAACTAGAAAGGATATTAAGGTTAAAGAAAGGATAGAGTTCAG